>NC_136495.1:32174882-32282382 GCF_053919585.1 Euprymna scolopes | reverse complement strand
CCCTTTCTCTCTTTCTCTCTTTCTCTATCTTTCGCTCTATCATCCTCTCTATCTCTCTTTGAGCCTTTTTTCTCTCTCACTCCCTCTATTTCTCTCTCCCCTTTCTCTCTTTTCCTCTGTCTTTCTTCCTCTCTATTTCTAACGCTCCTCCTTCTCTCTGTCTCTATTTTTCGATCCCTCTATCTCTCTCTATCTCCCTCTCTTTGTCAATTTCCCTCTCTTTCTCTTTTCTACCTCTATCTCTCTATCTTCCTCTCTATCTATCCACCTCTAATCCCTCATCCTATTTTAGTCTCCTAAATTAATTATATTGAATAAGGTATCGTCAAAACATGAAACAATCCTATTTTAGTCACCTAAATTAATTACAGTGAATAAGGCATTGTCAGAACATGGATAAATCCTATTTTAATCACCTAATTTACTTACTGTCAGAATAGAAGTTATTTGGAAATTATTATTACCTTGAACAGCACCAGGAGTAACTAGTAAAACCTTTCTAATTAAATTGATTTTGGCAGCCATTTGATGACAAAATGACATAACCTTTGCCCTTGCTGCACGCAGAATAGCAACGGCCTTACTGCCAGGTAGAAGAACTACTCATTCTACTTTAAAACTACTATTAAACATTCAATTTTTCAAAACTCCCATATTTAATATCGCCAAAACATCCAGTATGGGTAATATATAGCAGAAATGCAAACTTATTGTTGTGGATAAATGCACAAAGCCATATAAAAAGTCACTTGAGGCTGTTGGTGGATCCTTGTAAGATTTGCGTGGCATTGTCAGACCATTTGGGAATGCAGTAATATTGCTTGCAGGAGATTTCAGACAAATGTTACCTGTAATTCTTCTGTCAACACCAACAGATGAAATAAATGCTTGCCTAAAATACTCTACTTTTGGGTGCCATGTGAAGATATTAAACTTAACTCAAAATATGCGTACTCAGTTGCAGAATGCTCGATCGGCACAGAAATTTTTACATTACTTTGGGGAAATTGGGTACGGAAAAGTGCCGGCTGATCCGACTTAAGGGCAAATTTCTTTGAATCTTAACTTCTGTAATTTAATATAATCAAAAGAATAGTTGGTAAAAAAAGGATTTTCCAGATATTATTCAGCTAAAATTCCAAGTGAGGTAGTCACATACAAATCCATCGACTCTGTGTTGGAACAGATAAAGTGGTTAATTATCCAACAGCTAGATTTGTCAGGGATGCCTCCGCATATACTGCAACTGAAAATTTGTGTACTAATTATCATGTTATGAAATATAAACCAACCCAAGCTTTGCAGTAGCATATATCTTGCAGTAAAAAAGTTAATGAACAACAATATTATAGAAACAACAAGCTTAACAGGACATTTCTCAGGCGAATATATCCTCATTCCACGCATTCTTATGATTCCACCAGATACACCATTACACTTTAGGAAATTGCACTTGCCAATTTTATTGTCGTTTGCAATAACCATCAACAAAACTCAGGGAACAATCTTTACAATTGTGTGGCTTACAGCTACACACTGACTGTTTCTCACATGGACAATTTGTTGCGTGTTTAAGAGTCATCAATCCAGAAAATCTCTATATCAACTTAAAAATGGAACAACAAAAACTGTGTACTTATACGTACTGGGAAATAAAGGCTATAAGAAACATACCTTTTCTCATTTTGGAATTTTTTCAAATATATATATACACTGCTGATCCAAAATTTTAGACCATTTAAAAATCTTTAAAAAGAAACTTTTTTTAAAACTTTTTTTTTAAAACTCTCCCGACTTAAGATTACTAATATTACAATCTAAAAGGTTATGGAAACAAAAAGGTACACTCCAAAGATTTATTTTTAAAGTTTACATTTTTATTAAATTAGGCTTTTTACAGATGATCAAAATTATAAGATCAAAGGCATAAATTGTTAGATTTACGGTAATTCTAATGTTTCTAGTTCAGTTAGAGATTAGCAATCACTGTGTAAAGGTGTTACCATGCCTAAAGCAAGAAAACTAACCGGAGTTGAGCGCTCTCGAATTCTAGGATTTCATAAGCAAGGTTTGTCACAACGAGCGATAGCAGCTAAGGTAAATCGCAATAAAACTGTTATTTGCAACTTTCTAAAGAACACTGAGAATTATGGAAAAGCAACCCCCCACCCCAAATTGCTCCTGCATTGAGTAGGAGAATCAGATGGGTTGTTATGAATGACAGAGGACTTTCTTCTAGTCAAATTAAGGCAGTTATAGATGCTGATTGCAGACGACACTTACAACAAAAACGTATAGTAAATAAAAAGCGTAAACAAATTCTTCGATTGCTTCCACGTCACAAAGTAGGCCGCTTAAGATTTGGCGTGGATACCAAACCTGGGACGTTGAAAAGTGGAAGAAAGTCCTGTTTTCTGATGAGAAAAATTCAATTTAGATGGTCTTGATGGTTTCCAGCGATATTGGCACGGCAAAAATATGCCCCGTGAAATTTTTTCCGCACGGTGGTGGAGGGTCCGTAATGGTATGGGGTGCCTTTTCTTACAGAGGGACGATGGAGCTCCAGGTGGTGCAGGGTCGTTATACAGCAGCTGGTTACGTTAGCATGCTACAAAAAGCATATTTGATGATGGAGGATCATCGTTTGTGTGGGATGGATAATGCTGCAATTCACAGTGCAATACGAACCTTGAGCTTTCTACAAGAAAATAGAGTCCATCTACTGGGACATCCTGCATCCTGGGGATGGATGACAAGGTTTATCGAAATGGTAAACAATATTCAACAAAAAATGAACTTCGTGAAGCCATCTTCAGAAACTGGAGCAGGATCCCCCGCACCCTTTTTTATTACATTTTCACCCCAAACAAGGCACGTTGCCACTTTGATGTAGGGGGCTATTATGAGGGACCTAAGTTGCAGGGGTACTATGTAGAGAGTTTAGCAGCAAGATGTCTGTTCACGTTATACTTGAAGTTTTGCATGTCAGAACAGTTAGGAAAGTGGGAAACCGGAAGAGAATTCCAAAGTCCTGCAGTTCTAGGGAAGAAGCTATTAGAGTAAAAGGCTTTCTTACATCTAGGGATCTCCACTGTATAGGGGTGGGACTTCGCTGCTTGACGGGTGTGTCGGGGGTATTTTCGTCGAGGGGGTACAAGGGCTTGTAGTTCGTCAGAGCCTCCACCATTAAAATACTTGAAAAACAGGCAGAGGTATGTGAGACAGGGGCTGAAGTTTAGATTGGAACCCTTTATTTCTGGCATGCCCGAAAGAATTTTTGAAGTCATCAAAATCAGTGGAGGTAGAACTCATTATTAAATTTGATTGTTGAATGTTTTCATACACTTTTCATACAATTTCTGTACAATTTAATAGAATTTTTGTTTCTGGTCTTATAATTTTGATCATGTTTAAAAAGCCTAATTTAATAAAAATGTAAATTTTAAAAATAAATCTTTGGAATGTACCTTTTTGTTTCCATAATCTTTTAGATTGTAGTATTGGTAACCTTAAGTCGGAAGAGTTTAAAATATATCCATAAAAATGTTTTTTTAAAAAAGATTTTCATGTTGTGTTAAATTTTTTATCAGCAGCGTATATAAATATTATTTCATGTACCTACATAAGGGTACATGTATTTATTTTCAGTATTTACTTCAACAGTACACAATACTTTAGTAGAGCTTGGTAAAAGGGTTTGAATATATACATATGCACACACATGATGATTGCAGCGTCTTGTCAGACGAGTACCACTCCCTCAGACATTTAAAATCCATGAGCCCAAATGCCTGAGGGAGTATCTATACAAATATGATGTTACAGAGTATTAGTTTTGTACGACAACTAAGTCTCTCTCTCGGTTCAAAATGCTGAGATCCAGCAACAAGCAAGAGCAAGATAGCCAGCAACAAAGTAAACTGCAGACCAGCTTAATGCGGGTAATGATCTTCCGCTTTATGGTTTTTTAAATCAGAGATTTGCTTCTCCTAGAAAGGTTGCCTTCACCACGGCTTACGGGAGCCCTCTCCCCACACACATACATACATACATACATACATATATGATGAGAATAATGGAAAATAGTATTCCGACAAAATAGAGAAATAAAAAGAAACACTTTGCACATGATACATTTTCAAATATTTGTACTGGTGTTTTTGTTTTCTTAATCTCATTAATCCAGTGGAAGTCTCGACATAAAGACGAAACGTTGATGAACATATAACTCGGTTTGTTCCTTTTTATTTCTCTCTCTCTCTTTCTCCCCCCTCTCTCTCTCTCTCTCTATATATATATATATATATATATATATATATCAGTTAAGCTACACAGAATTTTCCGCGTTACATCCTTGTAAGGCTATTGCTTGCTTAACGAATTCTCACGAGAGTAAAACGCAGAAAATTCTGCGTAGCTTAATTGCCATATGTGTTTTAAAACCTTATTACTAAGCTCTACTTACGCATCGAGCACTGTAGAAGTAAATACTGAAAACAGATACATAAAATTTTATATAGATATATAATAATATATACCCCTACGGAAGCGGCACTCAACCCTAGGCGTGTCATCGGAGTATGAAATTCACAAGCAGTCTCCAGTTGTATGTATATCCCTATCTGTGGAGCTGTATATGTTATGTTTTTGCAGCTCATTCAGAGAAGTGTCGACGTTCTACTACATACGGCGCCTAGTATTCCTAAAGGGTCACCCTTATCGTACTGACCAGACCCAATGTTATATCGCCGATCGAAAAATATACTTTTTTGCTTAAATAAAAGAAAATTAACATATCCCCTTCTTTACGAGAACTTCCGGTACTCCTGTTGTAATCAATATCGAATCGAGAAAATAAGATGGGATCGATGTTTATTTTAATAAAAACTTCTACCCAATAAGTTTTGGTAATTTTACTTATATTAACATGATTCATACGTGTATCAAAGTGTTTTTGCTTGAAATGCGATTTTTAACTGTAACTACTAGTAAAGAAGCGCTCTTATATGAAGTTATGGGCTTGAAGCATGGGGAACAAATGGATAAAAAGACTAAATTGCTGAAAATCTATTTAAATAAAAGTCACTTTAATCATTCCATATCTATGCGTGCATTTTAGGTCCCTCTCTAAAACTTAAATTGTTAAAATACAAAAAATAAATAAATAAATAAAAAAGGCCGTTTCAAAAGTAAAGGCTACTATTTTATAAAATATTCTTAATAATAATCAAAATTTGAAAAGCTTTAAAGTAGGGAGTGGGATCATTAAAACAAACGACCTTTTGTGGTCCAAAATTTAGTTTTTCTACATAGTCACCGCCATTTTCAATGCAATTTTAACAGGAAATCAAGAGCACGTTTGCTTCGAATGCACATGCCTGACAATGATTGCTTTCTTAGAGACTCACGGCCAATATTTGCAATAGAGAGTTGAAACTTTCAGGGCATGAATGCATAAGTTCGGTCACATAACAATGTAATTCGGGCAGAATACAATAGGAGGCATTAGTCTAAGAACGCATATTTAACCCCCCTCTCTCTCTCTTCCTCTCTCTCTCTTTCTCTTTATATATATATATATATATATATATATATATATATATATATATATATATATATATAGTAAGTTATAAAAATATATATGACAGTTAAGCTACACAGAATATTCCACGTTTCATCCACGCTAGGATTCGTCAGGCTTATAGAAGAGTTGTGCTTGTATCGCGTTTTTATATACGCAACTTCTATTGAGTTTTTAGTTAGCCACTCAGATTCCTAGTTTCCACCGCTCCCTTACTAATCAGCCAATGGGCAGGCACTTACAGGACAAAGGTCCAGTTGACCTTGGACTCCCCCCTGTCTTTGGGGAAGCGTAGATATCTAGTGATTTGACCTATTTTAAACCTAGGTGTACTTAAATGTGTGTGTGTTTTTTATTTGTTATTTTTTATTATGTTAGTTTATATATATATATATATATATATATATATATATATATATATATATATATAACTACTTCATTTACTCACATAAAATTAATATACGAAAGTATAAATTTATGCGTAAACTTTAAGTATTTACTTCAAAAGTGTTCAATACGTAGGTAGAGCTAGTAAATAAGTTATAAAATATATATGGCGATTAAGCTACACTGAATATTCCGCGTTTCATCCATTCTAGGACTCTTCAGGCTTATGCGCGAATTTTGTGGTTATCTGTCATTTTTATATATGCACCTTCTATTGAGATTTTATTTAGCCAATCATCTTTCTAGTATCCACCGCGCCCTTCCTATCAGCCAATGAACATGCACTTACCGAACAAAGGCCTATTTGACCTCTGGTTGACCTGTTCCTTTGTGTGTGCTCTATTTAGCCTGGATATCTAGGTTCTTAACCTGTTTTAAATCTAGGTTAGTTTTTTATGTTAGTATATATATATTGTATATATATACATATATATATATATATATATATATATATGATAGTTTATGTATATTCATGTTTATTTAATTTGTTTATTTTCTATTGTTTTTGCTAGTTTTAAAATTATTTTGTATCGCTATCCTAGAGTAAATTTAATTCTGTGAACACAGTTGTTCGCTATTTCTCTTCTACAGTTTAATAGATGTTGGGGCTCTTTAAAGTACAGGATAGCAAATTTTTCATGAAGTCATAATCTACATCGGTCGTCCAGGTCTCTACATATATATATATATATATATATATATATATATATATATATATATATATATGATAATTTATGTATACGTGTGTTTAGTTTATTTATTTTCTATTGTTCTTGTTAATGTTAAAATTATTTTGTATCGCTATCCTAGAGTTAAGTTTATCCTGTTTACACAGTTCTTCGCTATTTCTCTCCTGCAGTTTAATAGATATTGGAGTTATTTAAAGTATAGGATAGCAAATTTTTCATGAAGGCATAATTTACATGTGTCGTCTAGGTCTCTACATGTGTTTGCTTGTCTTACTATTTTCCATTCGACTACCGGCGAACGTCCGCTTTCTTTGAGTTCCCAGTATTTGTTTGCTAGTGTTGTTTTCATACGTTTTTTTTTTTATTATTATTTTTTAACGTACTTTTGTGGTCATAATATCGGGTTTTGAAATCTAAGGAAGTCATATCTACGTAATATTTTTTTGTTATTCGGGTTTTCTTTCGTAAATATTGTGGCTTGATAAACTATGCTATTGTTCATTTGTAAGGTCAACTTAATTTGACCAAGTACATTAATATGTTGACTGAGTATTTTCTACCCTACTTCGCCCGGAATTTGGATGCTAATCCCATCTTCATGTAGACTAATGCTCCCTATTCACAGATCTGACAATGTCAAGAGGTCCATGAAAGAGCATGATATTCCGTATTTGGATTAACCTGCACAAGCTCATATGGCATTACATCAAGGAACAGATACGAAATTACAAAATTTCAAATTTGGAAGGAGTTTGAACAAAAAATAAAGGGAAGTTGGATACCCTTTCATCCGTAACAAATCTAAGGAATGCCCAAAAGATTGCAGGCTGTCAAATTGCAAAAGGGCTATGCTAGTAAATATTTAGTAGTTCATTGTGTTCCTGTTGTACTTTTTGTTAAATTGACGTGAACACAAGGGCACTTCAATTAAAATTCAAATATGAACACGTAAACCTCTAGAGGAATAAAAGGCGAATCAAATGAGGTATATGTTGTTTAATCAGTTATATTCAATTTAGCTTAAATTTGCGGTTTTTGAAAAATGTGAGCATAAAAAGTAATATGGTTAAGCTTAAACATGGAAAAGTAAAGGACTAGTTGTTAAAACTAGAAAAGAAAAGGACAAGATATTCTAGTAAAAGTTATAATTAATGTATAACTTAAAATATTGCAGCATTTAGAATTTATTATATAATGTTATAAATTGAATTTAAAAAAATCTTAATGCTGGAATATTTTAAGTTATAAATTTATTTATTTTTTTTTTAACTAGAATATCTTGTCCTTTTCTTTTCCAGTTTTAACACCTAGTCCTTTACTTTTCCATGTTTAAGCTTAACCATATTACTTTTCATGCTCGCATTTTTCTATTGTAATCCATAATTTTTCAAGGCTTCCAATAAATTCACTTGTTCTTTGTTCAATTTTAGGGTTTTTTTTGCCCCTATAAACACACATGTAATAACAATGTACGGTACTTGTCTGCTTTCAATAATTTTCCCCAATTATCTCCCTTTCACGCTTTTATTCTCTCCGTTTCACTTGTTACATACTCTTTCCGCGACAGCAGTGAGATAGTAACGACAGTAGTCGCTGAAGCGACGTGGTTGCTATAGAAACCAGTTGTTACATATTTTTTATGATTTTGAACGCCATGAAAATTCGTCATAACGTTTGTTTTACTGAACGAAAATTGAAAAAAAAAATTTTACAATATAGCTGAGAAAGTGATCTGTAAACGGTAATAATTGTTTGAACTTGGGTCGAAAAATGAATCAGCAGTAAAGCTTTAAAGCAGTTATAAAATTGCCACTTTACCATATATTACAACACTACCGTATTGAATGATATATATATATATATATATATATATATATATATATATATATATATATATATATATATATATATATATATATATAATCGTGTATATTAACGCAGTTGGACGAGTGATCTCATATACAAACTAACGACTGATTTGAAACCAGCACATTCGATCCGATATCCCTTTTCAACGTCAAAATTGCTTGGACTTTTTTTTTTAGACCTATTGTGTTATATAATGGAACCCCATGTAAACAGGCTGACAGCTTTAGTATTGTTAAAGTAGAAGTTATTTGAATTAAAAAAAAAAACTGTCGCGAACACAGATTCAAATTGTTTTGAAAAGAAATCACGTGGTCAACATCAGAGATGGCTTGAACAATGTAATGCACTTGTCAGATAGCATGATTTTCGTCCAATTGTGACTCTACATGATCAGGTACGTGAAAACGGGAGTTGGGGAGATTATGACGAGATTCACGTTCGAGGCGTGAGATTTAAAAGGAGGAGAGTCTGCTTCTGAATTTTACATAGTAATTTACAAGTTACACCACAATCCGTTCTAAGTGACGTTCTTCTTAGGGTTGATTGTTAAATCCTTATTGTCGGCGATACAAAGAATACAATCGAGATTTACTGAAAAATTTACTTTGTCGTTGCTGACGAAATGATAGCATGCTAACCTCGTAGATTAAATAAACGTTTTTGTTCTAAATTTCGTGCAGATTCCCAAGGTCGACAGACAAATTCCCGAGTTCGACAAGATACACATGGATAAGGTGGGCGGTTACATCGACCGAAGACTTGTGATAATAATACTCAAGATGAGAACAGTAGTCCGAATAATCCAATTTTTTAAAACTCGTAAATAAACATTTTTTCCTTTTAGAGATTAACTTTTGTCTGTTATCTTTCAGACACAACCATAGATGTATAGTAAAAATAATTATGATAATCCTCTTCTAAGAAGCATAGGGAGATATGTTTTTCGGTCATTTTTTGCCCATATATAACCTTTAAATAATTCGCGCCCCCCCTATATAACCTTTAAATATACCAATTTGTACTACTACATTATTTGAAAGAATACAATACAAAGTACTTTCTTTTTCAAATTGGTGTAATGTTCCTCTCTGTCCTAGGAAGTACATTTTTCTCGATATTACTTCTTTTTGAGAGGGGTTACTGCCGATCGACGGGTGCTGTTTTTTTTTTGTTTTTTTTTTTTACCAATCTGAAGTGTACCCCGGGTGTGGAAGGACTGTCTTTCTCACCTTCCGGCTTTGCTACAGTGGGAGGCAATTAAATATAAAAGGTGATTATTTAAATCTGTTAATCCTAGCTTGGACGGACACACTCATGAAAAGATGGTTAAGTATTCTTTTTTTTTGGTTTTAACGTTTGTTTTTCTGTTTTCTTTTTTGTTTTTTTTTTTCGATTTTTACATTTAACATCGTTCGTTTGCCTTAGGTTAGTTTTTTGTGGGTATTTTTCGATGTTTTGATTGCCCCCCTCCCCACCGCCCGGGGTGTTTTTCTGTTTTCTTTTTTTACTTCGCTTATTTTTAGGTTTTCATTAACACCCCCACCCCTCCAAACACTCGGGCAACGCCGGGTACCCCATCCCCGCTAGTTAAATATAAAAGGTGGTTATTTAAATCTGTTAATCCTAGCTTCAACGGACACACGCATGAAAAGATGGTTCAGTATTCTTATCGGATTGACGGTAGCAGTTAGATAGATATATACGTATTGGTATTTTGTTCAAGGATAAAAGTGTTGTATCTGTCCTGATACTACACTCCGCCTTATCTGTTCTCGGTCAGTGAAGGAAAAATCCTTCTAAACTGAACGTGTCCCATTTTAGCGAGATAGATTCTCACCACATAAAAAATCTATCTTTTACTCTAACCCTGCCCTCGTGGCGAAGCACATAAATAGGGACGGTTACACGTATCATTTGATAGGCAGAATATATTACGTAAGGGCGTTCCCCTTTTTCTTGGGTGCGTAGCACTTTTGGCTACGAAAACAAAATGAGGATCGCTCAAAGCAGGTCTTACTTCATTATTGGACATCCTAAACGAGACAATGAATAATGAGAAAGCGATCTTGTTGTGAGTTATATACTGAGTTAATAAAGCGGACATTATTAACAAGGTATCGTGTTGGCGATGCGTTCGCGGTTTTTATTATTATTTCGCGACGTCTACTGAAAGAGTTAATTTCCTATCTCTTTAAATCACATCGAGTATTTCCGGAGTCGAATATAATAAGCGTCATTTGATACTGGTGAATGAGTCGCTTCTTGAACGATCAGTCCTTAACTATTTCATCGTTAAACCTATACAGCCCACCCAGCGTTTGCCAACGTTTGTATCTGCGAATCCATGAAAATATCACGGCATAGTTGACAATATCAAACACTGTATACATTTACATAGTAATACATAGTTTACATTGTAATGATATTTCTTGGCCTGTTAGCCAAGATCAAAGTGTAGTATCTGTTCCGGCAGATGCTGCACTTGAGATGGTTTGTGCCAGTCAATGGAGGGGAAACCCTCTATACTGGGACAATTATTATTTTTGGTAACCAGAGTGCCCCCTTTTTGCCTACTTTTAGGGGAGCTGGTTTTTACCTCACATTAAAAACGGCCTTGTGCCTAATTTGCTCAGTGGGGGAGCAAATAAATACCATCTGTTCCGGCAGATACTACACTTAAGATAATTTGTACCAGTCAATGGAGGGGAAACCCTCTATACTGGGACAATTATTATTTTTGGTAACCAGAGTGACCCCTTTTTGCCTACTTTTAGGGGAGCTGGTTTTTACCTCACATTAAAAACGGCCTTGTGCCTAATTTGCTCAGTGGGGGAGCAAATAAACACCATCTGTTCCGGCAGATGCTGCACTTAAGATAATTTGTACCAGTCAATGGAGGGGAAACCCTCTATACTGGGACAATTATTATTTTTGGTAACCAGAGTGCCCCCTTTTTGCCTACTTTTAGGGGAGCTGGTTTTTACCTCACATTAAAAACGGCCTTGTGCCTAATTTGCTCAGTGGGGGAGCAAATAAATACCATCTGTTCCGGCAGATACTACACTTAAGATAATTTGTACCAGTCAATGGAGGGGAAACCCTCTATACTGGGACAATTATTATTTTTGGTAACCAGAGTGACCCTTTTTAGGGGAGCTGGTTTTTACCTCACATTAAAAACGGCCTTGTGCCTAATTTGCTCAGTGGGGGAGCAAATAAACACCATCTGTTCCGGCAGATGCTGCACTTAAGATAATTTGTACCAGTCAATGGAGGGGAAACCCTCTATACTGGGACAATTATTATTTTTGGTAACCAGAGTGCCCCCTTTTTGCCTACTTTTAGGGGAGCTGGTTTTTACCTCACATTAAAAACGGCCTTGTGCCTAATTTGCTCAGTGGGGGAGCAAATAAACACCATCTGTTCCGGCAGATACTGCAAGCTATGACTAGCAAAGACCAGCTATGACTAGCAAAGACCAGATGTGGGGGCAACCCCACATGCCTGACCTTTAACCAGCTCCCATTTCCCACCTCTCGGGAGCTGGTCCCCTTTTTCCCTTCCCCCTCCCTTCACTCCTCACATTAAAAATTGGCCTTGTGCCTAATTTGCTCGGTGGGGGAGCAAATAAATACCATCTGTTCCGGCAGATACTGCACTTAAGATGATTTGTACCAGTCAATGGAGGGGAAACCCTCTATACTGGGACAATTATTATTTTTGGTAACCAGAGTGACCCCTTTTAGGGGAGCTGGTTTTTACCTCACATTAAAAACGGCCTTGTGCCTAATTTGCTCAGTGGGGGAGCAAATAAACACCATCTGTTCCGGCAGATACTGCACTTAAGATAATTTGTACCAGTCAATGGAGGGGAAACCCTCTATACTGGGACAATTATTATTTTTGGTAACCAGAGTGACCCGTTTTAGGGGAGCTGGTTTTTACATCACATTAAAAACGGCCTTGTGCCTAATTTGCTCAGTAGGGGAGCAAATAAACACCATCTGTTCCGGCAGATGCTGCACTTAAGATAATTTGTACCAGTCAATGGAGGGGAAACCCTCTATACTGGGACAATTATTATTTTTGGTAACCAGAGTGCCCCCCTTTTGCCTACTTTTAGGGGAGCTGGTTTTTACCTCACATTAAAAACGGCCTTGTGCCTAATTTGCTTGGTAGGGGAGCAAATAAATACCATCTGTTCCGGCAGATACTTCACTTAAGATAATTTGTACCAGTCAATGGAGGGGAAACCCTCTATACTGGGACAATTATTATTTTTGGTAACCAGAGTGACCCCTTTTAGGGGAGCTGGTTTTTACCTCACATTAAAAACGGCCTTCTGCCTAATTTGCTCAGTGGGGGAGCAAATAAATACCATCTGTTCCGGCAGATGCTGCACTTAAGATAGTTTGTACCAGTCAATGGAGGGGAAACCCTCTATACTGGGACAATTATTATTTTTGGTAACCAGAGTGACCCCTTTTAGGGGAGCTGGTTTTTACCTCACATTAAAAACGGCCTTGTGCCTAATTTGCTCAGTGGGGGAGCAAATAAATACCATCTGTTCCGGCAGATGCTGCAAGCTATGACTAGCTATGACTAGCAAAGACCAGATGTGGGGGCAACCCCACATGCCTGACCTTTAACCAGCTCCCATTTCCCACCTCTCGGGAGCTGGTCCCCTTCCCCCTTCCCCCTCCCTTCACTCCTCACATTAAAAATCGGCCTTGTTCCTAATTTGCTCGGTGGGGGAGCAAATAAATACCATCTGTTCCGGCAGATGCTGCACTTAAGATAGTTTGTACCAGTCAATGGAGGGGAAACCCTCTATACTGGGACAATTATTATTTTTGGTAACCAGAGTGACCCCTTTTAGGGGAGCTGGTTTTTACCTCACATTAAAAACGGCCTTGTGCCTAATTTGCTCAGTGGGGGAGCAAATAAATACCATCTGTTCCGGCAGATACTGCAAGCAAAGACCATATGTGGGGGCAACTCCACATATAAGACCTTGGTCAATGTAGGGGCAACCCTTCATACCAATTGTCACTATCCAGCTCCCCTACTCCTCGGGGAGTTGGTCCCCATTTCCCCTTCACTCTTCACTTTAAAAATCGGCCTTGTGCCTAATTTGCTCGGTGGGGGAGCAAATAAATACCATCTGTTCCGGCAGATACTGCAAGCAAAGACCATATGTGGGGGCGACCCCACATATAAGACCTTGGTCAATGTCGGGGCAACCCTTCATACCAATTGTCACTATCCAGCTCCGCTACTCCCCGGGAAGTTGGTCCCCATTTCCCCTTCACTCCTCACATTAAAAATCGGCCTTGTGCCTAATTTGCTCGGTGGGGGAGCAAATAAATACCATCTGTTCCGGCAGATGCTGCAAGCTATGACTAGCTATGACTAGCAAAGACCAGATGTGGGGGCAACCCCACATGCCTGACCATTAACCAGCTCCCATTTCCCACCTCTCGGGAGCTGGTCCCCTTTTTCCCTTCCCCCTCCCTTCACTCCTCACATTAAAAATCGGCCTTGTGCCTAATTTGCTCGGTGGGGGAGCAAATAAATACCATCTGTTCCGGCAGATACTGCACTTAAGATAATTTGTACCAGTCAATGGAGGGGAAACCCTCTATACTGGGACAATTATTATTTTTGGTAACCAGAGTGCCCTTTTTTAGGGGAGCTGGTTTTTACCTCACATTAAAAACGGCCTTGTGCCTAATTTGCTCAGTGGGGGAGCAAATAAATACCATCTGTTCCGGCAGATGCTGCAAGCTATGACTTGCAAAGACCAGATGTGGAGGCAACCCCACATGCCTGACCATTAACCAGCTCCCATTTCCCACCTCTCGGGAGCTGGTCCCCTTTTTCCCTTCCCCCTCCCTTCACTCCTCACATTAAAAATTGGCCTTGTGCCTAATTTGCTCGGTGGGGGAGCAAATAAATACCATCTGTTCCGGCAGATGCTGCACTTAGGATAGTTTGTGCCAGTCAATGGAGGGGAAACCCTCTATACTGGGACAATTATTATTTTTGGTAACCAGAGTGCCCCCTTTTTGCCTACTTTTAGGGGGGGGTGGTTTTTACCTCACATTAAAAACGGCCTTGTGCCTAATTTGCTCAGTGGGGGAGCAAATAATACCATCTGTTCCGGCAGATACTGACAGCTAGGACTAGCTATGACTAGCAAAGACCAGATGTGGGGGCAACCCCACATGCCTGACCTTTAACCAGCTCCCATTTCCCACCTCTCGGGAGCTGGTCCCCTTTTTCCCTTCCCCCTCCCTTCACTCCTCACATAAAAAATTGGCCTTGTGCCTAATTTGCTCGGTGGGGGAGCAAATAAATACCATCTGTTCCGGCAGATACTGCAAGCTATGACTAGCTATGACTAGCTATGACTAGCAAAGACCAGATGTGGGGGCAACCCCACATGCCTGACCATTAACCAGCTCCCATTTCCCACCTCTCGGGAGCTGGTCCCCTTTTTCCCTTCCCCCTCCCTTCACTCCTCACATTAAAAATTGGCCTTGTGCCTAATTTGCTCGGTGGGGGAGCAAATAAATACCATCTGTTCCGGCAGATACTGCAAGCAAAGACCATATGTGGGGGCGACCCCACATATAAGACCTTGGTCAATGTAGGGGCAACCCTTCATACCAATTGTCACTATCCAGCTCCCCTACTCCCCGGAGAGTTGGTCCCCATTTCCCCTTCACTCCTCACATTAAAAATCGGCCTTGTGCCTAATTTGCTCGGTGGGGAAGCAAATAAATACCAACCCTTCATACCAATTGTCACTATCCAGCTCCCCTACTCCCCGGGGAGCTGGTCCCCATTTCCCCTTCACTCCTCACATTAAAAATCGGCCTTGTGCCTAATTTGCTCGGTGGGGGAGCAAATAAATACCATCTGTTCTTCAGATGCTGCACTTCCCTTTCTTGTTCTCTTTCGGTGGAGGAGAAATCCTTCACGACTGAGACAATGTTTATTTTTGTACCTTTTCTCCACGTTAAAAAACGACCCTGGTGTCTAACTCTGTCCCGTGGGGAGGCATTGTAAATATGTACATTTACATAGAAGATAGTGAAGGAGAAGTTCCTTCTCGACAGGTACAATTTTGTTTCTATCCAGAATGCTCCTTTTAGAGGGTGAATCTGAATATTCCTCACATTAAAAAACTGACCATGTGTCTGACTTCGCCCTCGTGGGGAGTCAAGTAAATAGAAAGAATATTCAAATTTGTTAACTTTACTATTGAGATCGCATATACATAAGCAGGTGGTCATTCTTGAAATGACCTTTTCACTACTGACTGCGGTGTATTGGTGGTCCTGTGCAATTCCAGGCTTTGCCTTCTCTCTTTGAAAAAAAGTTTATTGATAATCGCCTGAGGTACCTCTACAGAGGAATGCCGTCGGGGCTGCCCCTAATACTTTTTTTCAGATTAGACTGCTCCTGACTCTTCAATACACCTTTTCGACCTAAGTTCCATATTTCTCGCTGTGGGAAATCGATAAATATCGATTCGTATATATTTTCTCTTCCCTGCAACCTCTTTCCCACAGAATAAATGTTGCGAGCCAGTTATTTTGATGGAAAGCGCTCGTCTTATCTTCAATCTATATCCTTATAAAACTTTCACGAAAAACACCCGTCTAGCTGAAACCACTATCAATAATTTCCCCACTCTTTATCTGTGCCTAAACCTTAACGTGGATTCCATGAACAAAGCTTCATTCTTAGAACTGCATGCCCGTGGAACTCTCTTCCGTTTTCCTGCTTTCCAGCTGACTACAATATAGTTGTATTCAAGTCCGCCGTAAACAAGTTCTTGATGAACAGTTCCCTTAAGTAATCCAATTTACCAAATTTCCACTACTAACGATTACTACGATATTATCCCATTGACATTAACCCTTATCCTCGAGTTGCCTCCGGGCCTTGATAAGTGGTCACTGCTTTGAAAAAAAAACGATAGGTTGATGTTATAGTGAAAACTTGAACTAACTGGAACCTTTAGAGCGAGAAATCAGTTCAACCTTCACAATGTTTTTATTTTATTTCATGGACTTTATTATTTCGCCATTTCGCTATCTTTTAGTAATTTTTTTTACTTGAAACGGAACTTTTAAACAATAAACATTTCACTGTTTTAAACACGGAACAAACATGTTAGCATTTATCCAAATAGAATTGATAAACAATTAACTATTTGAAATAAATTCGTTCATATTTTAAACACGGCTCTAAAGAGAATATAAGAAACGAGAAATGAATAAATAAATTCATCTAAAAGAATTTGACCATAAATAAAGTCAATAGTAATAAATATGCAAATTGTTAACATAAGCAAATGCAGATTCTCTCATCTTTGAATTGTAGATTTAAATATATAAACAACATGTGTCGTTTATCGCGTGTGAATGTCGTATGCATTTTAATTCAAGCAAACTTCAGATACCCGGTTGACAAGAAAGTTATTGCTGTTTTTAACTTTTATTTGATTTATTTTATTTTTTTTTACAAGGAAGTCACCACTTATCAAGGCCCGGAGGCCACTTGGGGATAAGGGTTATTGCGTGTACAGTAATCAATGGAATAATATCGTAGTAATCGTTAGTATTGGAGATTTGATAAAGTGTCTTACTTAAGGGGACGGTTTATCAGGAACTTGTTTATGTTGGACTTGAAGACATCCAAGTTGTAGTCAGGTGGGAAACAGGCAAATGGAAGAGAGTTGGACAGGCGTACACTTCTCAGAAAGAAGCTTTGTTCATGGAATTTACGTTTTGATTTAGGCACAGATAAAGAGTGGGGAAAATTACTAACAATGGTTTCAGCTAGACGGGTGTTTTTCGTGAAAGATTTGCGAAGAGAGACCAGAGATTTGAGCTCAGACGAGCACTTCCCATATAAATAACGATAAAACAACGACAGGCTCGCAATGTTCCTTTTATGGGAGAGAGGTTGCAGGGAAGAGAAAAGGGTATCCCCCACTAGGCTACGAAGTCTACTTTGTACTTTGTCAAGGCAAGATAGGCTGTTTTTAGCAGCTCCTGCCCAAATATGGCAGCAGTACTCCATCCTTGGACGTACTTGGCTTTTATATAGTTAGAGAATATATATATATATATATATATATATATATATATATATATATATATATATAAATTAACATATCTCGGTTCAAACAAAAGTTTATCAATCGAAATGAGCACCTTCAGAACTAACACACTGTTGCCGATGCAAAATAAGTGTATTAATGCTAGTAACGTGCGTTTTGGTTCGCTGAAGGCGTTTTTGATATTGCTTAGGTTTTTGAAGTATTCTTTACACAGAAAGTTGTCGAAATGCTTGAAAAAGTGGTAATCAGTAGGTGAGAGATTTGGGGAGTATGGCGGATGAGACACAGTTTTGTAGCCCAATTCGTTCAACTTTTGTAGGGTCGATTTAGCAACGTGCGGTCGGGCATTGTCGTGAGGGGAGAATTGGGCCATTTCTGTTGCGGGCCATTTCTGTTGCTTAATGCTGGGTGTTGCTCTCGAAGTTTCCGATGCATGCTGTCCATTTGTTGACAGTGCTTCTCCGCTGTAATGGTTTTGCCTGCATGAAAAAATAACTGTAATTGATGAGACCGGTCGCGGACCACCAAACCGTCAGCATGACATTCTGTTGGTTCAACTCTGGCCTCGGAAAGTGTCGTGGAGCTTCGTCGGTGTCTAACCAGTGAGCTGAGGGTCGCCGGTTGTCGTAAAGAACCCACTGTTCATCGCAAGTCACAACCCGGTCAAGAAACGGGTCCTTGTTGCGTAAAAGAGAGAGAATGACACTTCATAACGGAATTTCTTTTGGTTGTGGTTCAATTCGTGAGGCACCCAGTTTTTTTGTTGTTGTTGTTTTTCCAAGCTCTCTCAAGTGGTTGGAAATCGTCGTATACGTTACGTCTAATTCAGAAGCAAGTTCTCGAACAGTAGGGCGTGGATTAGCTCCGACTAAGGCTCTTAATTAATCGTTGTCAACATCCGATAACCGACAACTATGCCCATCATTTTCAAGATTCTCGTCGTCGTCACAAAGTTGTTTAAATCACTATCGTGCTGTGCGTTCAGTAGTGGTTCCTGGGCCAAGCGCTTCGTTTATATCACGAGCTGTTTCAGCAGATTTTCGACCTAGCTTAAATTGAAATAAGAAGATTGTGCGAATTTGCTGTAAACGATTAGATAGAGCGAAAAAGAATCTTTAAAATGATATATAAAGTAAAGGTATTATAACAAAAACTTATTTGAAAATACGTCATTTGAAATCAAAATTAAAAATTCCACAAGAACTTTCTTCTAAACCTAATATTTTATCCTAGCTAATTATAATATGATTCGGCATCGATGTACAGTTGATCATTTTATGCTATGCTATTTACACACAATCATTTAACATGTACATAAAAAAATATATATTCAAGAAATTTAATTAAAATATATACGAGAGACAAGCCCATAAATATATTCACAGAAAATATGATAATATAGAGAAAACATCGCACCCACTGTGTGGGACATATTAGATTAGACATTTATGTCACCCTGTCCAAGATGGGGAGGTGAGTGGTTGGTGCTCCAACCCAGATGTGGTAACAATACTCCATTCATAAGGGAATGGTGACTTCAAAGACGTAGATGTTGCTGGCAGTTTTCTAACACGGTAGAGGAAGCCTACATTATTTACAGCAGATTCATATTATCGGTATATATTTTTGTAATAATGGGTACAGTTATAACCATAACATTTTAAAGTAAACGACAAACTTTATTTAAAATATATTAGTTTATATGAAACTAGAAAGAAAACCTGAAGTTGCCAAAATGTAAAGAAGAAGAAGAAGAAGAAGGAGAAGAAGGAGAAGGAGAAGAAGGAGAAGAAGAAGAATAAGTTAAAGAGAAGGAGATAGGGGAGAGAATATAGTGAACAGAAAAAATAATTTTGGATTTTGTCCTTTTTATTTATTTTTTTTTTTAATTTTGCTGAAAGTACAACTCACATTTTACTGATTCAAGCAATCTAATCCGAGGTCAGTGGATGAATCACATTTTTCTACTCTCTCTCTCTCTCTCTCTCTCTCTCTCTCTCTCTCTCTCTCTCCCCTCTCTCTCTCTCTCTCTATATATATATATATATATACACTTGTGCCCGATATTATTCATACCCCTCGGATCTTTGAGATTTCTATAAGAATATTGCTCAAACCAGAAGGTAGACAATCTTAAAGGGATTTCAAACAATAAATCAAGCATAAGCATTTAATTTAAACTCAACAAATAAATAAATTTTGCAAGTTTGAAACATTATACAAAGAAAAACAATAATGGCACTAGTTCAAAATTATTCATACCTCTCTTACTAATAGTCAATAGCATGCCCTTTATTCTTAATAACTGCCTGTAACCGTTTTGGATATTTATCAACAAGGTTTTTACAAGCATCAACACTGATTTCTGACCATTCTTCAATGCAGTAGTACTCCAAATCCCTCAAATTTCTAGGTTTCCGCTTTTTAACCTCAGTTTTCAATATATGCCAGAGGTTTTCGATAGGGTTCAGGTCGGGACTCTGGCTAGGCCATTCCAAAACATTAATTTGATTATCCTCAAACCATTTCTTGACTATTTTGGCAGTATGTTTTGGATCATAATCCTGTTGAAGGACCCAGTTTAGTCCTAAATGGAGCTTCGCCGCATCCTGTCTAATGTTTTTCTGGAGTATCTCCAAATATTGCTCCTTCTACATGGTTCCATCTATCTTGATCAAACTACCTGGACCACTAGCCGAAAAGGAGCCCCAAAACATTAGGCTACCACCACCATGTTTCACCGTGGGTATGGTGTTCTTTGGGTTGTAAGCTTCTCCTTTCTTCCTCCAAACGTAAGAAGCATCCATATGGCCAAACAATTCAATTTTTGTTTCGTCAGTCCACAAAATACTTGAGAAAACGGACTCTGGAGAATTCACATGGGCCCTAGCAAACTTTAGACGTGCTGCAAGGTGTTTTCCGGTGTGCAGTGGAGTCCTTCGTGGTCTTCTTCCTTTCAGACCATTTTCATGCAGAGTCCTTTGCAATGTTTGCCTTGATATTTTTATGCCAGAAGACTCCAGATTTTCTAAAATGTCCTTCGTAGTGGTGGTTGGATTTGCATTAACACTTCTTACAATGTTCCTGGTGGCTCTAGCAGACAGTTTCCTTTTCCTTCCTCTACACATCAAGTTGTTTGTTGTGTGGTGGCTCTGGAATTTTTTGATGATGCTCTCTACTGTTGCTGTAGGGACCTCAAATTTCTTGGAAATTGACTTGTAACCTAAACCATCCTTATGTGAATTCACAATTTTAGTCCTAAGATCATTACTAAACTCTTTTTTCTTCCCAATTCTAATAATTTTTATTCTTTTATTGGTTTTCAGTTGATATCATTTTAATTTCTGAAAAATGCAAAAAACGAAATGAAATTAATCAAAGGTTGTATAAAAGCATTCAAAATAAGAATCAAACAAGAAACAAACAGTCAGAAACTCGATTAATACTGAAAAAATAAGGGGGTATGATTATTTTTGAACATTGCAGATTTTATAAATAGCTGTATATTTCTTTTATTACAAGTATCCCGAGATTCTAAAATGACGAAAATGATCAGAAGAGGTTTATTAAGAATATGTATCAATATGGACGTAAACAATAAATTCTTACAAAGTTACACCTAATAAACTCAATTTTCAAGGGGGGTATGAATAATATCGGGCACAAGTGTATATATATGTGTGTGTTGTGTGTGCGCAAAATGTCTAGTGTTTCGCGCTTACGCTATCTTCAGTTTAGGATATGATAACTACTGTCTGTCGAAGAATTTTAACCCAGCTGAAAAGTCACATTTAACTTCGTAGTTTATTATTCAACCCCTTATATATATATATATATATATATATATATATATATATATATATATATATATATATATATATATATATGTGCGTGTGTGTGTAGATATACATTAGTCTTTGCAACTTATTAGCCAAAGAAAGTAGATGTTTTAGGAGGTTAACTACGCTGGGTTAGGTCGTAAAAAATACCAAATATTTTTTTAAATATGTAAATTGATTAAGTAGGTTTTTTTTGTTTTGTTTTGTTTTGTTTTGTTTTTTACATTAGAAAACATTTGTTCCATTTTTTGTTTCAAAATGGTTCCAACTTGCAATGAAAATACAATGGAAATAATCTTTTTAATAATTTGGGACGCACAAAACGTACATGGTTTTAGGAAGAAGTCTTTCTTCGTATAATCAAAAGCAATCGTGAACAATATTTGTAAAAAAAAAAAAAAATTCTGTTTATATTCTTTAAAATAAAAATAAAAATTTAATATTGTTTAAAATTATTAAAAAAAAAAAAAAAACTTCTAACCACTGTCATTGATGCGAGTCAGAAGTAGAGACCCGTTATTGAATCCCTCCATACAGAAAAAAATTGAACTGATCAACATTTATCGACACCTTTTGGACGTTAATGAAGTCGATACACTTGAGATCAGCACAGTTAATAGATGGGTCCGTCGATTTTAGAGTGGCGACAGAGATGTGAGTGACAATCTAGTCATCAAAGGAGGTTGTTAAAAGTGCATTCAAAATGGTGGCGACAATGTAAAAAATGAATTCTGGCACCTGAAAGGTAACTCGTTTTAATAGTACAACTCCCGTCTTCGTAGCACTTCAACGTTTTCGTGTTTATTAAAAAAAAATAGGTGGCCTTACTTTTGGAACAATCCTCCTATGCATAAATGCATTGGCTTAAAAAACATATCGTTTTTGTCTTTTCACGAAACAAGTTCATTTAAGAAAACACTGAAAGCGTTGTATAGTCTTGAATAGTTTCGTATATTGCTCATATTTTAACATATTTTAACATATTTCAACATATTTAAACATATTTTAACATAGCAGGAACATTTTTTTAAATAAAATTATTGTATAACTCACTAAAACAATATTTAACTTCAAGTTTGATATACGTCGACTTTGTTATTTTTTTTTAGTTTTGTCACGCACATACGAGGGGCGTGCAATAAGCAATGCCCCTGATCTACTTCCCATAGAGTGGAGCAACGAAACTTGGCACAGTTGTTAGTCTTTCTCTACATAGGAACCACCCTGAGTTATGCATTTCTCCCATCGTTTGATGCAGCTCTGGAGACCGTTTTTGTAGAACACCCCAGGTTGGTCCTCCAACCACGACGTGACTTCAGAAATCAAGGCTGCATCATCTGGGAAACGCTTTCCTTTAAAAAACATCTTCATGGCTGGGAAGAGGTGAAAGTCAGAGGGTGCAAGGTCAGGAGAGTAGGGAAGATGTGGTAGGATTTCATAACCACACGCCCGTGCTTCTGATCTGGCGACATGCGAGTTGTGGACCGAAGCGTTGTCCTGCAGGATGAGGGTATCTTTGCTGATCTTGCTCCGCCTCTTGATTTTGATTGCTTCCCTTAATTTCCTCCAAAGTGAAGCATAATATGCTCTTGTAATTGTAGTACCCTTTGCCAGGAAATCTGTCATCACTACTCCGTCCTGGTCTCAGAAGACTTTGAGCATGACCTTGCCAGCGGAGGGCTTCCCCCTTGCTTTCTTTGGACGTGGTGAGTCCAAGTGCTTCCACTGCATTGACTGGGCTTTGGTCTCTGGATCATAGTGATGGACCCAGGTTTCATCCTGTGTAATCAGTCTTTCTAAAAAACAGGAGGGATAGAGCGGTAGCCCTCGGTACATCAAAGGCTTTTGACAAGGTATGGCATGTTGGTCTTCTAAGGAAAATTAGATCATATGATATCACTGTAAGAATGCACACTGTAATTAAATCCTTCTTAAGTAAGAGAAAAATCCAGGTTGTCCTCGACGGTTGTACATCTAAACCATATGATATAAATGCGGGAGTACCTCAGGGGTCTAGCCTTGGACCGTTATTATTCTTGATATTCATAAATGACCTCCCTGATAAAATTGTTTCTGAGATAGGTATATTTGCTGATGACACCACTCTCTATAACAGGCACGAGGGGAAATCAAATGAAAACATATCTGAGGAAATCGCAGAAACACTAGAGGAAGACCTTCAATCTGTAGTGGAATGGGGGCGAAATGGATGGTCACATTCAATGCTTCCAAGACTAAGCTTATTTCCTTCAATAATTACAAGAAACCTTCTCTACCGCCAATAGCAATGGCCAAGAACACATTACCCGGAAGTACTTCCTTTAAACTCCTAGGCCTAACGTTTACAGGGAACATAAACTGTAATGGATACATTGAGAGCATTGCCAAGGCTGCTGCGAATAAGGTGGGCTCTCTCTACCGTGCTAAAAAGCTACTTACGCCTGAAAGTATCCTGTATCTCTGTAAGGCCACCATTCACCCATGTATGGAGTACTGTTGTCATATTTGGGCTGGCACATCTGCTTCTTGTCTCTCACTCCTTGACAGGGTTCAAAAGAAAGTTGCCAACCTGATAGGTTCTGAACTATCATCTAGGCTACAGCTCTTGTCACATCGACGAAATGTAGCATCCCTCTGCCTTTTCCACAAGTATTTTAATGGTGAATGCTCTGACGAACGACGAGCACTTGTACTCCCTCGACGTAAATACCCCCACAAATCCGACAAGCAGCTAAATCCCACCCCTTCACAGTAGAGATCCCTAGGTGTAAGAAAGCCTTCTACTCCAATAGTTTCTTCCTCAGAACTGCTAGACTTTGGAACTCCCTTCCGCTTTCTGCTTTCCCAACTGTACTGACATGCAAAAGTTCAAGTGTAATGTGAACAGACATCTTGCTACTCATCTCCCTTCATAATATCCCTGCAACTTATGTCCCCGATAGTAGCCCCCTACTTCAAAGTGGCACTGTGCCTTATTTGGGGTGAAAATTGAATTTATATATATATATATATATATATATATATATATATATATTTCGTAGTTATTATTATTATTATTATTATTATTATTATTACTATTAATAATAATAATAATAATAATAATAATAATAATACAATATTATAATAGCAATATTAGAAATATTTTTATAACATTACCATTCTATTATTACTTTACTATATTTATTTACTATTATTTTGTTTCAACTAATATTATTATTATTATTATTATTATTATTATTATTATTATTATTATTATTGTAATCAATATAAAGTAGTCCCTCTGGCATAACTTGGTCATAAAATACACTTAAATATATTTAATTAATGCAGATTTCGTATGTATTATTAGAGAGCCAATACATTATTGATTATTATATCGTACCCAATATATAGTAGTGATTTAAAAAGTTAAAAAAAAGCAAAACTTTTGGATGCCATCATCTAGAATCGAAACATTTAGCGCTCCACCTCTAATTTTTACCATTTAAGCTATAATCAGATGTATAAGAACCTGTTAAAATTTAAGCGACTTAAACGTATATGTGTGGTTGCGTAGAAATAACACGTTTAGTCGACTTACGCTTGTCAAGTTTCATATTTGTCTTAAATTCTGACCCTTAACAGATATTTTTACTGGCTAGAAACCAAATCAATTTTTCCACGGTTCCAAATCCCCTATATATCAAGATTCAAGTCTGTAGACCAAAACTTCCTAGTGATGCTTGGTAGAGACTGTTTCTTAGACAGACGTACAATCTCATTTATATGTGTGTGCGTGCGTGTGTTTGTGTGAAAGGTTTGTAAGAGTGAACACTAGCAAAGTATTTGATTATATATATAAAAAAAACATACAAGAGCGTAATATTTATATATATATATATATATATATATATGTGTGTGTGTGTGTGTGTGTGTGTGTGTGTTTGTGTGTGTGTGTGTGTGTGTGTGTGTGTTACAGGAGATCAGAAAAAAATCGGCTGTCGGTTTAAAATTTAACACAAATAGGGACCAGTCTCTGATCGCCTATGTTGGACTCTCTTCAGCCCCTGTTTCTCCGTTCTAGAGGCCGAAGAGAATCCAGCATAGACGACCAGAGAATAGTCCCTATATATGCTTGATTTGAAACCGACAGAACCGATATTTTTCTAATCTTCTGTAACACACAGAAACACAGAAAGCTACCCTTATATTAGGAGTTGATTTCAGCTAGGATTGAACTCACGATTTTGTGTCAACTATAAAAATAACCTACTAACAATTTTCCCGCCATTTCAGTACATGTCCTTGTTCTTTCTTTAGCTTTGTCATTAGTTAGTTATTCATTTGTTCGCTCGACGGAATAGAATGGTTACGTGATTGGCATGGTGCCATTAGCCGTCCGTGGCGCTTGCTTTTATGGTGTGACCATCCAGTTTTATCAAGAATAGATTACTTTAGCTGCTAATTACCATCTATCGCCTCGTTTTCAGTGTAAGTATGAATATTCATCGTGAGAGGTGCGTGTTAACCTCCACGGAGATCCTTCTAGTATTTCATATCGGAAATATCTGTTAACAAGTTTTCAGTGATTGAGATTCTTAATTCCGGACTATGGACACAGAAGAGAGGTTAGAATGACAATCTCGTTACTTTTGTGCCATATCATATTAATGAATTACAAATTAATTTCAAATATGTATTTTTTTTTATCGTGTATACATTAATATCAGGTTAATAAGAAGGTTATTGCAATGTTTAACTTTTAAATTTAGATGGACATATCTCGGCCCAAACGAAAGTTTATTGATCGAAATTAGCACATCAGAATCAACACACTTTTGCCAACGCAAAACAAGTGTATTTATGCTTGTAACATAAAAATCTTGCGTTCTATTGGCGATAAAGTCGCTGATTGTAATTATTATTAATAAGTAAGGCCTTCGCAAAGAAAGTAACAAGTTATGTTATTAATAACAATTAAGTCCCTTCTATTTTTAAACCCGAGGTGCAAAAAGACCAAAATCGAAAATCGAACCAATAGACATAAAGCCTTATTCAAAATACACGCGCGTTACATCTTGTTTAAAGAACAAATACGAAATAGAATTTTACACACAAAAATGTTTTAGTTTTAAAAATAAATCAATACCCTCTCTCCCCCCTCTCTCTCTCTTTCTCTCTCTCTTTCTCTTTCTCTCTCTCTTTCTCTCTCTCTCTCTCTCTCACCTGGAAGAAAACATCTGTGTGCTCGTAGATTACTTCTTATCATAATCACTAAACATATTAATAAAAACGAAATATATTTTTGTCTATTATTTTTTATTATCAATTATTAAGATTAAGCGTCCTCTTCTTTCTCATGAAAATTAAATTTGCGTAAGTAGTTATTAGTTTCTTTATTTATTATCATCAGCTATATTAAGATTAAGCTTCTATTGTTTTTTCTTATTAAATAAATGTGCATATATTATTATTAAAGCAAAACAATCCATTTTCAAAAAATCTTTCTAGTAGTAGACCATGAAATTGGTCGTCATTAACATTTAAATGCTAGAGCAAATATTCTGAGTGTAATCAAGATGTGTTGGTTTTATTATTAAAGATAATTGCTAAATTGTAGCGTTTATCAATTTAATCAAACTCGTTATCCAACAAATGAATTTGACAATTTCAACGACACGATTAAACCAAAACGTGCAATGCGTACCAATTCTATTATCTTGATTAAATCTAAATGATCCAATTCTAGTTGGATTACAAATTATTGGACACTAAAATCCGGGTGCCCCCAAATAATGTCACCAACAAAATATTTCCTCTTTCTCTGACTCTCTCTCTCTCTCTCTCTCTCTCTCTCTCTCTCTGTATATATATATATATATATATATATATATATATATATATATATATATATATATATAGGGTGAGTCAAAAGTAGATGATCAGTAAAAACATTTATTTAGAGTTCACGTACAACTATATGTAAGACAATTATATTAATGAAAATTAAATGTTATTTATCAACGCAAGTGTTCAAACTGCTTTCCTTCTTGATTTACACAGTTTTGAATTCTGCCGCGTACACTTCGACAAACAATTCCTACTTGTGGCTCACATTATATATATATATATATATATATATATATATGTGTGTGTGTGTGTGTGTGTGTGTGTGTGTGTGTGTGTGTGTATATAACTCGATCAGTATGTATGCGTGTGATGTTTGTATGTTTCCTATAGAAATAACGCTTTAGCATCCTCATAAAATCTAAAAGTGTACTTTTTTGTTGTTGTTGTTGCATAATTTACTGAGAGAGCCAACTGAAGTATTCCTGAATCGCTAAGCGCTTCCCTAACGACAGAACCCTCTCAAAACTTCAAATATATGCTTTTTTGATGAAATTTAAATTCAATATATAACATTTTATTGGGAAGACAATAGTTTCGAAATCCTAAATGTCTTTCTATGTGTCGAACTCCCTTTAAAGATGCAAATACATCCAGCTTTGATGAAACTTATATGTATAAAATTCTTCGGGTAAAACAATGTCTACTTTACCCTCTTATGCTGAATATCCACTTGCTCAAATTCTACGTAACTCATGGTGACAGGAACTCCCGTCAAAAATTCTAATACGTATATCTAATTAATGATAATTATGCCATATATACGAGGCACTAATTTAGAGAGTTTTCCAATATTTCATCTTCTATTGACTATATTAGTGGTCGAAACTTAAGCATGGCAGTAAAAAAATAACATGGTGTTATGAGCATAGTGAAAAAGTTCATAGCATTGATCCCCATTCTGTTGGTGACGTCTATAAAAGCGGAGCTGTGCACATCCGCACATTCCAGTTGGAGTTTGATTTGATCTACATCCTACTGTCCCATAAGAATGACCGGAATTGTAATTATCACAGAAAACAAACCAAGGTTTACATTCCAGGTATATGAACTAGAATTGTACAAAGTAAGATAAAAAAAAAAGAATAATGCAATATTTTTTATATTCACATCTCAGGAATATCGGTTGATGTATATATCAGACAGAATATAAACACCTGGCAAGAGAAAGAGAGAGAGAGAGAGAGAGAGAGAGAGAGAGAGAGAGAGAGAGAAGACAGCAGACTGGCAGTCTTCCAACGTGATTAACATTTCTTTGTCACACAAACCAACCCCTACAGTTAAACGTCGCTCTCTGTTTGTCGATGGGCAAAAGTTTAATAATAAATAAACTTATGCGTTGATAAATTTATATCTGTGTTGATTTTGAGAATAGCAACAAATTGAATGTCAGGTGTACATATAATTTAGCAAGCATTTGAAAATTGCAAGCTAGAAAATTGTATATGCATTCACTCACGCAGCAATTCAATCCCGAACAACGTCGAGCTGTTAATAAAATCCACAATCCTTTCTCCAGACCAACCACAGTTTTCACAAAGAATCCTCAGTTTCTGCCTGACTTATTGGCAAAATGAAAAATTCATTGTTAATATCAACTCAACTGTAAGTTTGTAGGGTTTTTATTTACCTTTTCTCCAGGTAGGAAGACACAAGGTCAGACGAGGTTTTGAATATCTAACATATTCAAAGAAATACATTCTTTCCTACAAAAATCTCTTGGAAGTTTCAACAGCATCCTGAGGTAGGCGTACCTCAGGCGATTAGCAATAAACTAAACTGTTCTCATTGTTTATCAGCTATACTATAGATTTACAGTTTATCTTTAGAATTGTTCCGTCTGCCTGCTTCCCACTTGACTACAACTTGGATGTCTTCAAGTCCAACGTTAACAAATTCCTAATGAACCGCCCTCTTAAGTAAACACTTCATTAAATCTCCCCACTAACGTACTGTACTTGCAATAACCCTTATCCTTGAGTGGCTTCCGAGCCTTGATAAGTGGTAACCACCGTGTAAAAAAAAAATTATAAAAAAGGTCACTTATGGTCTTGAAAGAAGTTCACGTTTGCATTAAAATGCCTGAGCAGCATTGCCAGTTTTCTCTGATAAGGGTGTCTAAGGCGATTAGCAATAAATGTACCAAAAATAAAGAATAAGTTAATACTGAATGCATTTCTATTCTTTCCAGACGTGAGGGTTAACTATTTATGGCCATTGAAAAAAATTGGACATTTCATATATTTGGAATATTCTCTATGTATCGAAGATGAATATGATTGAGGTAGGTCGAAACAAGTCTTTATAATAGATTTCTGAAAAATTATTTCCTGCATTTGTTAAAGTTTGCATGGCATTACATTTTATCATTACTCTAGTACTGCCTTATTGAGCTACTACAAAAACTGTAATGTAAAAAATTAGATTTCAAAATAACTATATATATATATATATATATATATATATATATATATATATATATATATATATATATATATTAGTGTTGTGACGATTAATCCGAATCGGAAAAATCGGAATCAGAAAAATCGGAGCTTTTTGAGGTATCAGAATTGGTATCGGAATTTGGAATCGGAAATTTGAGCCTATTTTCCGATGCCAAAACCGATTCCGTAAGTTTTCTTTTTATTTGATTTTGGTTAAAGAAAAATCTTCCACTGCTTGTAGTCATAAGAAAATAATAAATATTCATTGGTTTAAACTTCCAGTAAGACTGAAATCTCTAGACCACATCCTCACAAATCTGTTTTTACGTTTGAGAAAATATAAGCACATTTAAGATGTGTTTTTTTACTGTAATCAGGATAAAATAACACCTTTATAGTTATATATTTAGAGATTTATAAAGAATCGGGGTCGGAATCGGTAATTGCATCGAAATCGGGAATTTAGTACATAATCGGTAATTGTATCAGAATCGGGAAAAATGTTGGAATCGTCCCATCACTAATATATATATATATATATATATATATATATATATATATGGTGAAATATACTTTATTTCCTTATAATATATACCAATCTTTATTTAAGAAACTCAATGTAATTACAGAGCAATCTAGTGAATGAATGACAAAAGTTTTAATTAATTAATTAATTAATCAATTAATTAAGTGATTGATTTTGTGCAACAAAACAGATGCTGTCAAGAGTTGTATATGTCAACAAAATTAAAGGAATTAATTGTAAGATGGTTAACATTATGAACTTTGGAATATGGACTTTTAGTGCGTCAATCGCTTTATTGCAGATTAGTAAAATATCAATATTCCACTAAATATACGTCACACAAAAATGAATATTGTATCATCTAATGACTGTTTCAAGGTTAGTTATTTCCTAAAATTTTATTCAAATCCATGGGATATTCACGAAGTTATGACATTTTATTTATTATCAAGTAATTTATACTGTCCATCGCTTTATTGTAGATCTTTTAAAATGCCAAAAAAGGGTCGATTGACGGTTATCGGAAAGGAAAGGATTGTTGCTGGACTCGGAGAAGGATTGTTCATCTAAGATTTAGCTATGGAGCTGGAAAGGGATCCAGGAACTTTGGCTTCATTCATGAACAACCCCAACATCAAATCCAGAAAGTATAAGGGCACCAGGAGAAACCTTTCACATCATGATATTCGGAAAATTCATAGAGAAGAAAACCGAAACTCAAACAGTACCAGTGCTTCCATTTTGATAAGAGCTCGAGTCGCTCTAGGTGGTTGTTAAAAGTTATTTAAAAAAATGGTGGATATGGCGATAAATAATTCATTTATTTGAGGCTTAGCACATAGGCTGTGCTTTTATTTATTATTCTTTAAGAAGAAAATATAATAAAAAGTAAAGTCTTCATGATTAGACATTGTATTCTTCTTTAAAACCACATTTTAAGAGACCTGCAATAAAGTGATGGACAGTGAAAATTCCTTGATAAACAATAAAATGTCATAACTTTGTGAATACCGCATGGATTTGAATAACATTTTGGGAAATAACTAACCTTAAAGTAGTCATTTGATTATACAATTTTTTTTGTGACGTATATTTAGTGAAATAAAACGATTGACGCAGTTTATATATATATATATATATATATACATATATTATAATTAGTAATTTTTATCTAGAAACATATATGTTTCGTCTTCGCCGGTCGCGCAGCACGAACCTAGGATCTTAGTCATAACTATAACTAGCAGTTACAGTCGAATATCATAGGCCAATATACATGAAGAAACAAAGATGCATCTGCGTAATTACTTGGCATATACATTGTTTCACTACTTATAAACTCTACTCACATATCAAGCGCTATTGAAATAAATGCTGAATATATATATATAATATAATATAAAGCTGAATGTGTGTGTGTGTGTGTGTGTGTGTGTTTGTCTGGTCACGAATAGGCTCCTATATGGTTGACTATCTTAAAAACTGATTACATATAATGAGAGAAGATGTATCGTGACACAGAATGGGTATGTTTGATCTGGCAGAACGGTGGTTCATTAAAGTTCTGGGGTCTGCGTTCGCGCCTGGTCCACAAAGTATTGGAATAAAAAAATTTTAAATTAAAAAAAAACCTTTACAAATGTTTTGATATAGATATACATAAGAATACTTTGATAAGTATGTTTTAACTTAAATAGGGATGGTATAATAAAATTGTGGGGTCTGCGTTCGCGCCTGGCCTCCATAGAATGGAAATAGGCACAAACTTTAATAAAGACTTTTTCATATCTCTCTGCGTAAGTATACTTTGATAATTATGTTTCAGTTTGAAGAAATATAGTATAATAAAATTATGGGGTATTCGTTCGCACCTGACCTCCATAGAATGGAAATATGTCACAAAATTTCGTTGTTCGAGATTGAATGTATATATATATATATATATATATATATATATATATATATATATATATATATATATATATATATACATTCAATCTCGAACAACGTCGTGTCTCTCTGCTAGTAAACATTTCAAATGAACTACGAAAATGTTCTTTTACATTTTAAACACATCTTGAGTATATTCTAAATATCTTACATTTTAAATACTTTCTGAAGAGGACGCTTCACAGAACGTCTGAAACGCGTTAAAAACGATTTTATGGTTTTATAAACATTATTACAATGATCTGAACATAATTTTCAATGAAAAACCAAAACACGGAATAATAAAATAATGTTAAAAAATACACATTATTTAAATATACATCTTTCTTTCGTTGGAATTTCTTAACCCATTATATATATATATATATATATATATATATATATATATATATATATATATATATATATATATATATATATATATATATAGGGAGAGAGAGAGAGAGAGAGAGAGAGAGAGAGAGAAGAGACCCGATGTTGTTCGGGATTGAATGAGGATCAACAAATTTTCCAATCTCATATACGTTTATTGCCATCGAAATCGGTGAAATCGCTCATTTTATTTAGTCAAATTTATTAAGTACCTACTCTAGTTAAGGACCCCACGCCACAGTGTACCGGGAGGAAGTGATGTAATCCACAATACATTCTAGTCTACACTGCACTGTAGATAATCTACTGTTGATTTTCTAAAAAAAATATCTGTAAATGACGGCTTCACTTAAAGTTGAAAATGCCAAAGTCAAGTATCATGGTTGTGCTCTCGACAGAAACATCATTTTCAAACGCGCCCCTGTCTTATCAAAGAAGTAGCTGTTGATTTTAGGAACAGTGTATCATGGTAAACAACTGATGATCCCTGAAGTAATATTAGGACTATTGCGTGTAGCTGGAAACAAACTGATTCAGTGATTGCAGGAGATTAATTTAACTTACAGGCAAAATAATTTTCCAACGAAAGACTAAAAAAATGTTTATTATTTATTTTTTATTATTTTATATAGTTTTAAAGGTTAAAAACTTGTGTGTGTGTGTGTGTTTTATGCGCATAGATGTTCATATTAAAACCCCGTTTTTTCTATTTATTTAAAAAGAAAATACAACTTTGTTATATATAGGTCGTGGAATTGCATTCATCTGCAAAAGATCTATCTAATTTGCATATTCTTTTAAACATTCATTTTAATTAATTTCCTATGAGTTTTTTTTTTTTGTTTTCTCATAAGATGATCATCTTTAGTTAACTATTACGTGTGATTATATTCATGCAGATATTTTACATGATCTATAATTGCGTAATATTTGCGTAAAAAAGTTATAGAAAACACAAACCTCTTTCCATATGTATTTATATATAATGATATATATATTTGTTTAAATAATTTTGCCTACTAAACTCCTCTGTAAGTTTTTGATCTACAGACATGAAACTTAATATATAGGGTATTTGAACAAATGTGAAACTTTATATTTAGATTTTAGCCGCGGAAAATCGGTGCAAAAGTGTGGAAATTGAAAAGATGGAATTTGCCAGGTGAAGGTCGAAGACGGCATTACGAATATGCATGCGCAACGTATTAGCTATTGGTTCATGTTTTAATTTTAAGCCTTGCAGCAAACACGTCTTCATAGCCCAGGCATTAACATCAAAGGAAAAAGTAAATCGGAAGCTGCGCGTTTTGGGTTTGGTTCTTGGTGGTGGTGCACGAGTCATTTCTTTTCAAACTTTTTAAATTATTACTACATATACGATCTAATCTATATAATTATAAAACTCAAATGACCTTGTAACGAGTGATGTAACCCACTTTCAGGTTTACGACATCCGGTTGCGCATGCGCGCATAAACATTAACCCATAACAACGTAAACAAATAAACGCAAATCGCTTCTTTTGCAGATTTTGACATGAGCACTGAAATATTAACGTTATTATTTCGAAATTATTATTTAACATGGGAACAGTGGGGGTGTTTTGCAACTATTCTTTATTACAACTATACTGTCGCTATTTTCTTACAACTAAACAACTTTAACCGGTTGACAAACATAAGACCAATTGTAGTAAAGCCAAGACTACTACTACTACTACTACTACTACTACTCTCTATCCGTCCCTTTTCCTTCCTTCCTTCCTTCCTTCTTTTTTTACTTTTTGTTTACATTTCTAGATACAAAATAGTTGTGTGCGAACGGTGAATTTGTTGACACATTTACTAATCTGTTTCAATATTAGTTTTATTTTATTTTATTTATTTAGGTTTTATATTTTTGCTTCAGGTTTTATCAATTTCTTTTGCTTAGATTTTAAGTTTCTATAACTTGGTTGAAGGATTCCAATATGGGTTTTTTATTCTTATATTTCTCATCGGTAGGTTCATGTGCGTTTTTGCTGCTAAATGACTTTCGTTGGCGTTCGATTCGTAGGGAAATCATGTTTAATTTTCGATTTTTGAGCGATTATTCGCAAAAATAGGTAACTTTACACGAATAAGGATGATTTTGTTTTCATGTTTGAGTGAGCCGTCGGTGATTTTTCATTTTAATATACTTTCATAGAAAGGTTTCTGTTATGTCAAAAAAAAAAACTATTTTCTTTACGTCACAAGTGTCACGCTCATGCATGAATTCCATAGCTAATATAACATACTGGCCCAAACGGTCACGGGTAGTCTAGTATAATATAATAATGAATACAAAATCTGCATCAATCAAAATATCATATTTAAGCGTATTTTACGACCGGGCAATGCCTGGCGGACTGCTAGTATATAAGTAGATGAGACTACTTCTTTAAGTACACTTTTACGCAGAATTGCAATTCTTTTATTTTAGGCGATTTTGGAAACAGAATGGGAATCGGTAATTATATCGTAATTAGAGAAATATTGTAATCGTTCCATCACACACACACACACACACACACACACACACGCACATATATTATTATTATTATTATTAGTAGTAGTAGTAGTAGTAGTAGTAGTAGTAGTAGTAGTAATGTTATTATTATTATTATTATTATTATTATTATTACAAGAAATTGAAATGCAGCATCTGAAGAACAGACTAAACTTGTTTCCTTCAATAACTACAAGAAACCTTCTCTATCACCAATAGCAATGGCCAAAGACTCTTTATCTAAAATTACATCTTTTAAACTCCTCGGCCAAACGTTCACAGGAAACATGAGTTGGAACAATACACTGAGAGCATTGCCAGGACTGCTGCGAAAAAGGTAGGTTCTCTCTACCGTGCTAGAAAGCTACTAACGCCCAAAAGTATCCTGTACCTCTATAAGGCCACCATTCGTCCATGTATGGAGTATTGTTGTCATATTTGGGCCGGTGGATCTGCTACTGGTCTCCCACTCCTAGACAAGGTTCAAAAGAGAGTCGCCACCCTGATAGGTCCTGAACTGTCATCTAAACTTTAGCCTCTATCCCATTGATGAAATGTTGCATCCCTCTGCCTGTTCTACAAGTACCTTAACGGCACTTGTACCCCCTCGACGGAAGTACCCCCGACGGACCCGACAAGCAGCAAAATCCCACCCCTTCACAGTAGAGATCCCTAGATGTAAGAGAGCCTTCTACTCCAGTAGTTTCTTCCCCAGGACAGCTAGACTTTGGAATTCCCTTCCGGGTTCCTGCTTCCCCAACTGTACTGACATGCAGAAGTTCAAATGTAATGTGAATTGAAATCTGCCTAACTCCCCACATAGTACACCTGTAGCTTATGTCGCTGATGGTAGTCCCCTACATCAAAGTGGCAATGTGCCTTGTTTGGGGTGAAAATGTAATTAAAAAAAAAAACAGATCCTACACTTTTTATTAGCTTTGCCTTAAAAGCGACACCATTTTTTTTTATATAATCGGAATATTCCACTTTCCTTTTAAGGGGTGACAAGTTTAATTTGGAATATTCCACTTTCCTCTTTTAGGGATGCACATCATGATAACGGCCCAAGCGAATTACGATATTAATATAAAGATCATCATCATCATCATCATCATCATCATCATCATCATCATCATCATCATCATCATCGTCATCATCATTATAATTGATAAAAGCAATGCATCACTTTCTGTGTACATGCTAGGCAAACACATTCACACCCACACATGTGCTTGGTTTTATTTTTAACATAACCTTAGTAATGGAACCACATCTTTTTCGAAAGATCCAACGTAGGGGATCCTTAACTAGATTGCATTTCACCGGCTGGAAATATCTTCAGCAATAAATCTCCAGAATAGAGGGAAAGACTAAAGTGATGGCCTCGCTGAAGAAATTAAATTGCTGATCCATCGATGAAGAGGGCTTGAATCAACTTTTCCGTAGCGTCCTCATAATAAGCTCAGATAATATGTTGGCCGGTGATCCCACTGAAGCTAAGCACCATCCATTTAAACCGCGCAGTCTTTGGAATACCTCTGAATAAATTGCGTCTAATAATAAACGGATACAATATATAGGATGGAATGAATGAAATGTGGAAATATGGAAATGTGGAAAGCCTAAAAACATTGGCGAATCGTTCAGTTTCACACTTCCATTTTTCACTTCATACCGTCGGATATAATGTTTAATCATTATAATCTCGCACACCCATCTTAGCAGCAACCAAATAGCATAATGGATAGAAGCGCTGATAGTCGGTCAAGTTTCAATCTTGACTCGAAGTGGTCTCTAGTCTAGCCGCACTAAAGAGCTGTGATACCGCGAAACAGTCTGTCCATGGTTGACTATATGCACATATATATAAAATGTAGATTACTAAAAGTTTGTCAAAAATGTAGTGAAACTACAATTGGAAAATTATATATATATATATATATATATATATATATATATATATATATACTAGTCTGTGTGCCCGGCATTGCCCGGGGGTTTGTAGGTGTGTGTTGAACAAAAAAAAAGTTGTAGTAGGCAGGCAGGCATGAACCCGTGACGTGAGGGCGAAAAAGAAAGTCGAGGTGTGTGTAAGGGTGTTGGTTGAGCAAAAAAAAAAAAAAAAGGAAAATTTCGAGCGCACACACACACACACACAAAAAAGTGGTAGTAGGCAGGCGGACGGGTTCAAACCTATACCGTGAAGGAGGAAAAGAAAGTGAAAAAAAACGTGACGCGTTAGCTGTTGCGCTCATCGCCAAACCGGAAGTGACGTTGGTTTAAATTAAGGCTAGACAATCGAAAAAAGGCGATGACTTTCGAAAATATCAGCGAAAACAGTGACCCCCTCCCTGTAGAAAAGTGCCCAGTTGAGGGTGAGGGAATTAATATTTTTGTCCAATTTTTCGATATTTGTCGTCCGAATGATACCAATCTCGTGAAAATTCATCATCTCTGTCGAAAGTTTTTGTGAGACATACATACATACATACATACATACATACATTTAAACAGGCAGATGAGATTTATATTAAAGATAATTTTCAAATCGTTATTAAATATTGTTTCACTATACTTTAGGCAAACACCCAAAATTTATTCTCAGATAAAGAAGAATTATTTTTCTGAAATTTCGGAAAGTAATGAAGTCAGGACAAACCTCTATAGTAAACAAGTCTTTGTTCATATTAGGTTGGTGCAAAAATAATGTTTTTATATATATAGTTGAACGTTAAAACACGACATTATTTTTGCACCAACATAATATTTAGATAATATGCTTGTATTGAACTTACAAGTACAATTACTAGTAGTTCAGCCCGGCTTTTCTCGGGCCCTATGTACTGTTCATAACTTTATGTGCATATGTATATATTAAAATTGTGCATATGTATACATTAAAATTGTGCATATGTATATATTAAAATTGTGCATATGTATATATTAAAATTGTGCATATGTATATATTAAAATTGTGCATATGTATATATTAAAATTGTGCATATGTATGGTAATGCTTTTCTATATAATAGGCTTCCTAAACTACCATGGAGAAACATTTGTAAAGACCGCAGAAGTAATTTTTTTTTAACTTTGACCCCAACATTTATTATTTTGGGATCAACTCAAGTTAAAATGCTTGATCATGTCCAAGAAACCTATATCTAAAATTTTAAGTGTTTAGACCCAAGATTGGCGGAGGAGTTTGATAGAATCTGCAATGGTCAACTCTTTCAACCTAGACCTCTTGGCAGCGAAACATTCGCCGAAAAACTGATTAAAAAGTTTGCTGTATGTCTGAATACCTTTTATGTATAATTTCAAATGCTTTGACCTAAAATTGGCTGAATAGTTTGCTAGAGGTCGCAATTGTAAAATCTTTTGAACTTTGATCCCTTATCAGTCAAATTGTCTACCAAAATCCGATTAAAAAGCTTACTCTATGTCTGAATACACTTTATGTAAAATTTCAAGTATTTAGACCAAAAATTGTCTGAGTAATTCGTAGAGACCGCAGAGGTCAATTATTTTTAACTTTGACCCCAATTTTGACCCATTAACATTTATTGTTTTGGGCTCAAAGCAAATGATAAAATTTGATCTCTGTACAAACAACTTATATCTAAAATGTCATGTGTTTAGACCCAAAATTGGCGTACAAGTTTCGTAGAGTTTTCAAAGGCCGAATTGTTGAACTTTAACCTTTTAACAGCCAACTTTCTGACAGAAAACCGATTAAAAAGAAAATTGACAGAGTTATTGTGTAAGGAAATGTACACAGACAGACAGACACACACATACACAGACATTTTCACTTTTATAAATATACTAGCAGTTCTGCCCGGCTTTGCTCGAGCCCAATGTAGTGTTCTAACGTTATGTGAATATGTACGGTAATGCCTTTCTATATAATATTCTTCCTACACTACCATAGAGAAAAATTGGTAGAGATCGCAGACGTCATTTTTTTAAACTTTGACCCCAATTTTGACCCCTTAACATTTATTATTTTGGGCTTAAATAGAATAAATATCTGACCCATGTCCAAGAAACCTATATCTAAAATTTCAAGTGTTTAGACCCAAAATTGGCGGATGAGTTTGGTAGAGTCTGCAAACATCAACCCTTTTAACTTTGACCTTTTGCCAGCCAAATTTTCGCCCAAATATTGATTAAAAAGCTTGATGCATGTCTGAATGCCCATTATGTAAAATTGCAAATGTTTAGACCAAAAATTTGCTTAATAGTTTACTAGAGACCGCAAACGTAAAATCTTTATAACTTTGACCCATTAGAAGCCAAATTATCAGCAAAGAAAACGATTAAAATGCTTGCTCTATGTCTGAATACCCATTATGTAAAATTGGAATGTTTACACCAAAAATTGACTGAGCAAATTGCATGAGATCGCAGAGGTCAATTTCTTTAAAAATTTGACCGCAATTATTACCCCATAACATTTATTTTGGGGGGCTCAAAGCAAATTATTAAGTTAAAGCCATGTCCAAGTAATCTACATCTAAAATTTCAAGTGTTTAGACCTAAAATTGGCGGAGGAGTTTGGTAGAGTTCTCAAAGGTCAAATCGTTGAACTTTGACCCCTTAACTGTCAAATTTCTGACCGAAAACCGATTAAAACGATTTTCTCAAATTTCAGTACTCTGTATATCAAATTTCGCGCCTGTAGACTGAAAATTGACAGAGTTATTGCGTAGGGAAATGTACACAGACAGACACACAGACACGCATACAGACACTTTCACTTTTATATATAGATAGATAGATTATACTCTGTATAGTTTCCTTGATGTATTAGAAATTACTTCTTTTTACACCCTTGTTATTATGTAAAAATTTTTTTCGAAGGAATAGAATTTTAATTTAAAGAAAAACTTCCGACCTTCATAAAGTGGATCTTGGAAAATTCGCGAATCTTTCTATTGAGCTTGTGAATTTGTACGGAATTTCGAATAGAACCCTGGAACCATGTAATTAGTCCACGGATATAGCATGCGCTTGTTCTGTCAGGCATGACTGAATACATTTTTAAAAGTAATTCGCAAGAGTAATTTTCGCATCGCTAGCACACAGGATTGGACCTTCAATCTCCATAAAAGTGACGTTTAGAACTAAATTTAGCTTAGCACCTTATTTGTTAAACCATGAAAATCCATGCCTATTTCCGAGTTTGATGGAAAGATTTCGGTGTTTTACGAGATACACTTGAAGAACGCCATAGGTTACATCGACCGAAATGAGAATTACACCCCAGATGTGAAAACCAGTTAGACTTATACAAATAATACATTAAAAAGGTGTAGCTAAATATCTATTACTAAACAATATTTATAGATATATTTATTTAAATTATTATTCTAATTTATAATAATTTATATCGAAATCAAGATATCAGATTCCACAAATATGCCTAACGAACAAAATATCCACATAGTTTAGCATCAGAATCCCGACAGAAACTGTAAACAACGAAAATGTTAATCAATTAGAAGTGACGAAAAAACTGTAAAATTAGAAAAATATCCACAGAAAAAAACTTCATCTAAAAGAAAATGTAGAAATAGACTGTAGAGCGTGTTTAAGCGCAATCGTGCGACTGTCTTGGATATTTATTTCTACACTCATAATTCTGCAAAGACGAAACGTATACGTATGTAGACAATATTTAAATATGTATTATTTGCATAATTACTTGTAGCCCCGTCTTAGCTGGGCTTTCATCATACGTAAAGAAAAGAAGACATCGATTAAACATTATTATAACGCCCGACTATAGATTTCCGTATAATACATACATACATACATACATACATACATACATACATACATACATACATACATACATGCATACATATATATATATTCTTCAGAATAAAATTATCTAACAATCAACTGGTATGGAAACCTGTGATTATAAGTTTTACAAAATATTATGTATATGTTTGCATGTCTGCCTAAAACCTTCAACAGAGGCGACGGATTTTCACAAGATCAGTATCGTTTTGAAGCTCGACCCCTCAGACGACAAATACCGAAAAATTAGCTAAAAACATTAATTTCTTCACCCTCAACTGGGCACTGGGAGCGGTCGTTTTTTCACTGATATTTTCAGGGTTACGGAGTCGGAGTCGGAGTCAGAGTTGGAAGGAGTCAGAGGTTTTAGCTGGAGTCGGAGTCAGAGTCGGATTTCTAAGAGTAGAAGGAGTCAGAGTCGGAGTCGGAATTTTTTATCCGACTCCGACTCCTTGTCCAATGAATTTATTTTTTTTACATAGTTTTCTTGTTTGGTTTTACTAGTTTTTTTTTTTAAATTACATTTTCTAACCAAACAAGGCACATTGCCACTTTGATGTATCAGGGCTACTATCAGGGATCTAAGTTTCGGGGGTACTATCGAAAGAGTTTAGCAGCAAGATGTCTGTTTACATTACACTTGAACTTCTGCATGTCAGTACAGTTGGGGAAGCAGGAACTTGGAAGAGAATTTCAAAGCCTAATAGTTCTGGGGAAGAAGCTATTAGAGTAGAAGGCTTTCTTACATCTGGGGATCTCAACTGTGTAAGGTTGGGACTTCGTTGCTTGTCGGATTTGTCGGGGATATTTTCATCAAGGAGGTACAAGAGCTTGTAGTTCGTCAGAGCATCCACCATTAAAATATTTGTAAAACAAGCAGAGGGGGTGCAACATTTCGTCGATGGGACAGGGGCTGAATCTTAGATAACAGTTCAGGACCTATCAGGTTGGCGACTCTCTTTTGAACACTGTCCGGGGGCGTGGGACTAGTAGCAGATGCACCAGTCGAAATGTGATAGCAGTATTCGGTACATGGGTGAATGGTGGCTGTGTAGAGATACAGGATAATTTCAGGCATAAGTAACTTTCTAGCAAAGTAGAGAGAGCCCACCTTTTCTGCAGCAGCCTTGGCAATGATCTCAATGTATTTATTCCAACTCATGTTCCCTGTGAACGTTAAGCCGAGGAGTTTGAATGGAAGACTTTCAGGTAATGTATCTTTAGCCATAGCTATTTGTGGTTGGTAAGGTTTCATGTAATTATTAAAGGAAACGAGCTTTGTCTTGGCAGCTTTGAACGTTACCATCCATTTCTGACCCCATTCCACTACAGACTGAAGGTCTTCATCTAGGGTTTCCGCCATTGCCTTAGATATGTGCTGATTAGTTTTACCCACGTGCCTTCTATAGAGCGTGATGTCATCGGCAATTATACCCATGTCAAATACAATTTTATCAGGTAAGGATCGGTCCCTGAGGTACACCTGCATTTATATCATATTGTTTGGATGTACGCCCATCGAGGACAACCTGGATTCTTCTCTCATTTAAGAAGGATTTACTTATGTTAAGCATTTATCCAATAATACCATAGATTTTATTTTCATGAGAAGACCATCGTGCCATACCCTGTCAAAAGCCTTAGATATATATACGGCTACTGCTCTCCCCTCCCCTGCCTTATCCAGTGTTTGGTATATACGTTCAGAGATTATAGTTTGAATATCTGCAGTAGAACGGGCTTGCCTAAATCCATATTGATATTCAAACAGAAGTTTAGCAGTTGGAATGTGGTGGACTGGAGCTTGATTAATTAAAGACTCAAATATTTTGGTGAAAAGTGGGAGGGGGTTAATTGGGCAATAATTTAATGGATCAGTTCGTTCGCCAGAGATTTTGTAAACTGGTACCACAGAAGCAGTATTCCAGCTGTCAGGAAAGCAAGATTCGTTAAGACATTTGTTAAAGAGTTTAGGGAGAACTGGAGCAACCTCAGCTGAGCATTTTTTAATAGCACAGCCGGGATGAAATCAGGTCCACGTGCTTTTGAGGTGTCTAGGTTATTTATGATATCATGTAGTTGAGAAGGGATGATTTTCAGATCATCTAGTGTGGTTTCTGTCCACAGAGGAAAATCAGGGAGGGAATTGTTTGCTTGGTCCAAGATAGAGTTTGAGGGAAAATAACGTGCCAACATGTTAGCTTTCTCAGTTGCTGTGCAAACAACCTCACGATTGTTGGATAGTGGGGAAATTGTTGATTGCCCATCATTTACTACACTATTGTAAATTTTCCAGAAATCATGAGTTCCTAATTTCTGTGCTTCAATGCGTTTCCTGGTGGTTTCAGTATATTCACTCTTAGCTGTTGCTGCTTCTTTCTTACAATTACTTCTAGCTTCTATATACTTTGTCTGTTTGTACAGGACTTATGCTGGATAAATCTAGGGTATGCATCGTCACTGGTTTTTTTTTATCTCCCACCAGACTATCCATTCATGTGTAATCACCTTTTTCTTTACCATATTCCCTCTGCTTAACTTATTTTGTTTTCAAGTAAGATCTTTGACTTACTTGTTGTTTCATCAAATACTTCTGCATGAAAAATCTTATCCCGCATCTTGCTAATTCCTACCCTCTGATGAGAAGGAGCGTATTTCTACGGATTAAGGACTATCCATTTCACTAGTTTTTCTTTTTCAGATTAAATATGTTTTTCACTCATTTCAAAGTGTTTTTAACATATTTTATTAACTGTTTGCTCATATATATATATATATATATATATATATATATATATATATATATATATATATATATATATATATATATGTGTATATGTATGTATATATATATATATATATATGTGTATATGCATGTTGCCTCTGAGAAGTAAACCATTGGGGAGGGTGGGGTTTGCTATAGAACTTCAATGTAGGAAAATGTGCTTCAATTGCTGCTTTTAACCATTCAGTAGTCTCATTTGCGCACTATTATGCAGGAAGAGAAAAAGATATTTCCCCATGGGGCGTCTCTGATGTGATTTCTAATGGCATCCCAGTCAGCCTTATTTTAGTACGTTGTCGTTTTGAGCAATGACTCTTCAACTTTGAGTCGAGAGTTGAAAGTGATTCTAGCATTATCACAGCATGATCAGCATATCTAAGTGGACAATCAGCATTTGTTACACAATCCTCAGGATCTCTTGTCAGAAATAGATCCAGAAGTGAAGCTTGCTGTTCCTGGTGATCTGGGAAATGGGTCGGAAATGTTACTGACTGTGTCAAGGAATGGGATATAGCAAAGTTATGGATGATGCTACTAGCTGTGTCAGTCCAGCTAGAGAAGCCAAGCAAATTTCTGTGGTGGCCGTTAGAGTCACTAAATACATGTATTTTGGCGCTGGTGTCAAGGGAGAGTGATACATCTATGCTGTAAGAGACACGATTGATTATAGTACAGTCCTGGTTGGATGGAGAGCAATAAAGAAAATGCAGGTAGCTAACGCTATGTTGTAAATTTAGTTTACAGCACATGAAGGCCTGGTCACCTGATTCTAGTTTAGATTCTCTAGACATGGGGAGGGTGTTACAAATATAGACTCCAAGTCTGTTCCTGTTAAAGTCCTTCCGACAAAGTGGAAGATAACCAGACATGTTAAAGATGTTAGAGGAGATGGAGGAGTGCAAGTTAGTTTCACTTAGTGTTAATATATCCAGGGAGTTTGCTAGGAGAAATGATTCTACGTCATCTAAGTTAGTTCTAAGTCCTCGGATATGTGTAAATGCAAGCCTCAGGGGAGGAGGGGTGAGTTTGTGTCTGGTTTGAACATTTGTTTTTGAATTGAGCTGCCATTTCATTCTATTTAGTAGTTTCAGATCTAGATTGAGGTCCTAGGCAAAACGGATGTGCATAGCCACCATCATGCAACACAAATAGACCATCAGCCGGCTCCTCATCCACAGGAATATGGCCTCGGGAATGCCTACCAGAGATGAGTGCAGGGTGACTTTCCATGCGCGACATGGCACTACAAATATCCCGATATTACACAGCTGATGACAGAACAACCGTTCTAAGCGCTATCAGAGAGTTAGGGCTCCTGTACTGTCAGCTGGAAACAGCAATCAGCAACTGTCAAACTGGTATCTTCAAACCTGTTCGACAGGAGTGGCCCAGTCAAATCATGTTAGCATATATGGTAAATAAACACCTCCAAGATGCCCAGTTATAGGAGAAGCGAATAAGGCAAATGTGGGGGACGGTATTCATTGCCCTTGTCAGGAAACAAGGCTAAGCACTGGGCGTCTCTAATGAGTCCTTCTGGTCACACTTCTGCTCCTAGCTAATAGGCAAAGAAGGAGTATGGAGTATAGATAGGCAAAGCCTATCTACTCTATAAGCAATTTAGTCACCAGCTCTCGAGAGGTTGTCATCCAGGAATGAAGAGGCCTCCCTCACCTGTTTGGTGCCAAAATGTATGATGTCAGTGGCACAGGTTTACAAATCGGAGTTTTCCTTATCCTAGATGGATGACCTAACCAGATCTACTTGTCCATCAGCACTGAGAAGGTTTTCCCTGCACCTGGTTTCCAAACCAGGTATTTTTATGCTCTAGCATGGATAGTTAGGATTGATAGAGTTAGTATCAAAGAATTGGTATCTGCTTTGAAGTTATACTCCTCAGAATAGGATTAAGATTGGTTACGTTTTTAAAGGAGGTATGTATGAGTGTGGGGTGTAGATTAAAGTTGACTATCTACTAGGGTGTAAAAAATATCAAATATTGTTTGTGGAATAGTGACTAATTGGAAAATTATAGTATAAGGGTAAAGGTCTGTTTAGAAATGTTTTAGGTGTTAGTTTTCAAGTAAAGATAATCACCAGCACTTTATCCCATCTAATGTAAGAAAGATATAGTTGCTAGTTAATATAGATCACTTATAATCTGGGAACAAACTGTGTCTATTAGTTATCTATTTTATAGATATTCTATATAGTATAAATATAGGTTAAGCTAATGCATCCCTTAGCAATAGAAATCTATAGATGTTTAGTATTTATCAATTTTGAAAAGGTAAGCCTACTTAACCCTCCTTCAAGGTACGTGCAAAGTATGTGATTTTATATCCGCTTGGGGAGAAGAGCAATTGGATTTTTGTCCAGTTGAAACAGGAGAGATGATATAACTTACAAGAATACATCATTAATATACAATATAGATATACAGGGATTTGGAGAGGATTCAAGAGTATAAGGATTTTTAATGTTTATCATGCAAAACAGACAGGAAGGCGTCTTGGAGGCAAAGTATTATCCTTTAAAGCAGACATTTAGAAATAACATTTGTGCGAGTTACCTTAGTAACATGCATCAGTAACAATATACATGTGCCCAGTATAGGCCTTATATTTAAACATTACACTTAGTCATAGAATGAGAAATTATGATTTCCAAAAGAGGGAAGCAGTATAAGTAAATAAGAGCAGAAAAACATGTTTGGTGAATAAGCAATAACTTAAATTGCTTCCTAATCAGTGGTTTGACAATTTAACAGGTTTTGAAGTTGAAGGGAAGAGAAAAGAGCACTCCCACCAGGTTACGAAGTCTATTTTTGAACTTTGTCGAAGCATGATAAGAGTTTTCCAGCAGCTTCCGCCCAGATGTGGCAACAGTACTCCATCTGTGAATGTACCTGACTCTTACTTAGGTAGAGAATTACATCAGTAGTGAGATATCTATTGGAGCGTTAGAAGGAGTCCACCATTTTTCCAACCTAGAAGCTTGTCAATACATGGAGCCTCCCCAAGACGATAGCCATCCATTTCAATTGATGCCAGATAGGAGATCAGAACGTTGATGATATAAAGATAGAAGCTTGGTTTTAGATGCATGAAAATTAACCAGCCACTTCTTTCCCCATTTCCCCACATGCTCCAGATCAGAGAGGAGAGAATCACAGAGAACTTGGTCATTTACGACCTTTACTGTGTGGACATAGATGGTAATATTATCAACATAAATGTCTTCGAATAATCTTAGGATGTGATTTAGAAGATCATTGATGTAGATCAGTAAGAGAGTTGGGCCAAAGATGGGTCCCTGAGGGACTCTGGCATTAATACTTTGAGCTTCTGATTCTGTCCATTAACCACTACTCTTTTGAACCTATCAGAGAGAAATGATTTAATAATTGAGAAGACATTTCCAGCTATACCGTAGGTGGATATCTTGTGAAGTAGGCCTTTATGCCATACCCTATCAAAGGTCTTTGATATGTCCAGAGCAATTGCCCTAGAAAGGAAGCCTCCGTTGAGAGATTCGCTAATCCTATGAAATTACAACATCTGCTGTAGATCTAGCAGAATGGAAACCATATTGCATGTTACTAAGAAGGTTGCTGTGATAGTTAACTACTTCTCCATTTAACACAGATTCCAGCAACTTACTCATGACGCACAGGAGATTTCTTGGTCTGTACTAAGAGGAAGATGACCAACCACCTGAATTTATAAATACAGTGATACACACTGATGAGGTTTTCCAGGGTGTTAGGAAGCAATTCTCTTTAAGACAACGTTTAAGCAGCTTTTCAAGTATGAGAATTAGTTCTGGTTGAAGCTTTTTCAGCACTATAACTGAAATGCTATCAGGGTCAGTTGCTTTATTGGAATTAAAGTTTTTGATTAGCTTGGCAACATCATGCACAGATATTTGTATGTTGCATAATGTGTTTTCTGATTAAAGAGGAAAGACAGGGGGTTGACAGCCTTAGTTGCATAGGGTATAATTAATTGTAAAGTTCTTGGCAAAGAATTTGGCTTTGTCTGATGCTGACGAGATTACCTCAGGTCCATTGATGGTGGTTGGGATAGAGCACATGATTCTGTTCAGGATCCTATTTGCTATTTGCCAAAACTGATGGTAAGCAAGCCGCTGCTCAGCTACTTTGGACTTAACGGACTGAGCATACAACTCTCTCACATTCTTTATTACTCTTTTACAGTGATTGCTGGCAGTCCTAGAATCAGCTTTATTCTCAGTAGAGCTTCATGTTTTTCCTTTGATCCTCTTTCCAGAAAGGCAATATTATATTTTTAAAAATTTCTTCTCTGTATATGTGTTTTTACTCCCCTCTTATGAAGAGAAGCGTTTGGCTTCGAAATGACATGGCCTAAAGAGATTTCCCTATCCCGAAATATTGTAGTCTCTTTTGAATTGAAAGTATAATAAAATTTAATTGTAATTTTTTTATCCCTTTGTGTTCATAGTGTATTTTAAACCACATTTCCACCCTCCCATTCTTATCTGAATTCATTTTAACTGGCGAGTCTACTCACCATAAAAGATGATAATGAAATTTTGTAAGATGGACTTGCATTAAAAAAAGCTTTAAATTTATTTAAAATTTTAACCATCCCTTAATCTTCCTTTAAAATGGATAATACTAAAAAATTAATTTATTTTATTGCATTATTTTATTTATATTTCTATATTCTGTGCTATCTACCCACTTGAAACTATTTTTCCATATTTATCTTGCATGTTATTTCTTTGTAATATATTAATTATAGTATGCAATATATGCATAGACACAATAGAAAAAGTGGAAATATGCATCTCTTTTCTAGTATTCATCCTCTTTGGTAAATGAGTTTGTATGTTTTAAATTATTAATACAGAAATCGAAAATTATACCGTTTCAATTAAATAAAGGAAAGAAATATTTAAATCAAAGTACGCATTTGGCTCTTAATGCAGATCCTCCCTCCTTTCCTCTTACTGCTCTCAAATAAACGCTAATCTTTGAAGCCCAATTCATTCCACGTGGGGACACTGGTCTTTTAGCTAGACCAACATGGCTCACTCGAAGAACACCAAGTTAAGTGCATCTATATATCTGTTTTGTGTGGATCTAGTCCCACCATTTATTTTGCTTTCTTTGCTTTATATTCTCTTACATATTCAAATAATTATTAATATCCTATTCATTTATTTTAAAACAAATTAGTTGCTAGAGCAGATTGGTTTTCTCACAGTACTTGAAAGATAAAATTTCTTGTAAATATTAGAGGGGAATCTATCTCCAATCCTGCTCTTATTTATGACGAATATAGAAAAAACTTTAAAGTAAGATACTCAATACCTTCAGAAATACCTGGTGTGAAAACCAGGCGCACGGTTTACCCTCTCGGTGTGATGAACCTGTAGATCTTGTCAGATTATCCATCTAAGAGAAAGAAAACTCTGATAACAAAACTGAGAGAGGGAGGCCTTCTCAGTCATGGTTGACAACCTTCCTGGAGCTGGTGACTCGAACAAATTCCCAGCTAGCAAACGTAACTTACTTAAGGAGTAGATAGGCTCTTCCTATCGCCGGCTTTCACACTTCTTCTTTGCCTATTAGCCAGAGATACAATACCAGGGACTCACCAGTCATCCTGTGCTTGGCCTTATTTCCTGACTAGGACATTGAACTCCGTTCCCCTATTCTCTATTTTAAATTTCCCTCTTTCTCTCAGAAACTGAGAAAATTTGCTTGCATGCCACTAGTGCTCACAAGACTTGTTTGGGCCAGTCTTGTCTGAGAGATTGAGGATAACCGATTGACAGTTTGTTTTGCTACTATTTCCGACTGGCAGTACAGGTGCCCTGCCTCTTTAGCAACGCTTAAACTCTATCATCAGATGTATAATATCAGGATAGTTGTAGTGCCATGTCGCGCATGGAAAGGGACCCTGCTGCTATATCTGGTTGGCTTTCATGAGACCACACATTCTAGACTGGACTCAGCTAATGGACCACTGCATGTTTATACTTGGCGTCAAAACAGGCCCAGTTTGCTGAACACTCTTCTTTAACCTGATATTAAACAAAAACATAATTAGATGACAACTCAAACAAATATCACGATAAAACCAGACAACCACCCAAACAAAACCAATCCACCTCCGCCCTTGAGGCTCGATTTCACAAATATCCATGGGCTTAGAGGTAATATAGATGATGTAGAGTCTTGCCTTTTAGTAAACTCCCCGGATATCTTAGCATTAAGTGAAACAAACTTTCACTCTTCAATCCCCTCCAACTACTTTAACATGACAGGATACCTCCCTCCGTGCTATAAAAACTCAGATAGATGTATGTATACACTTAGAATCAATATTAAACAAGAGAGAAAAATCTTGAATCGAATGACCAGGCTTTTAAGTGCTTTTGACTAACATTTCATCACTGCATAAGTTACTTACTAACTCACTGCTGTTTTTCCTCAAGTCAGGATTGTACCCTAATCGATCATGTCTCTGATAGTATAGATGCAGCACTCTCCTTGGATAGCAATGCTCAAATACATGCGTTTGGTGACTTTAATGTCCACCATAAAAATTGGCTTGGTTTCTCAGGTTACACAGATGCAGCTGGATGCTCCACTAATAGTTTCTCTATAGCCCATTCCCTCACATAGACAGTAATGTTTCCAACTCGCCTACCAGATCGTGAACCTCAGCAAGTTTCACTTCTAGACTTATTCTTCACCACAGTACCTGAGGATTGTGTGATTAATGCCCACAGTCCACTTGGAAATGCAGACCACCTAGTGGTATCAGTTGACATCACATTTAAATCTCAACCTCAAGGTGAAGAATCATTGCTCAAAACCAAAAGGTCTTACAACAGGGCTTACTGAGAAACCATTAGAGAACACATCCGAGATGCCCCATGGACCGATATCTTCTTTCTTCCTGCTGAACAGTGTGCCAATGAGACAACTGAATGGTGCAAAGCGGGAATTGAAGCACATGTTCCCACACGGAAGTATTATGGCAAGCCCCACTCACACCCATGGTTCACTACAGATTGTGTAGCTGCTATGGCACAAACACAGCATGCATTCCACCAGTTTGTACGTCATAAGTCAAATACAAATAGGCAAAATTCGTAAATGCTAGAAATCATTGTAAGAGAGAAATAGTGACAGTCAAAAGAAAGCATGCTGAAATAATCAGGGAATGCATAGAAACGCAAAAGATAGGAACTCGTGATTTCTGAAAAATCTATACTAGTGTAGTGAATAAAGGACAATCAGTAATTCCTCCACTGAGCAACAACCAGAAGGTTGCATGCACGGTAACGGAGAAAGTGAAACTGCTGTCCTGGCGATTGACTCTAACTCCACCTTAGACCCAACAAACAACTCCCTCCCAAATTTCCTCATGCAGACTAAAGCCACATTAGATGATGTAAAAATCACCCCTTCGTCTGTCTGCGATATCATAAAAAATTTAGACACCTCAAAAGCATGTGGGCTTAATCTCATCTCTGCTATACTAATTAAAAAATGTTTAATTGAGCTCGCCCCCATACTTTCCAAGCTCTACAATAAATGCCTTGTTGAATCTTGCTTCCCTAATAGCTGGAAGATGGCCTCTGTGGTACCAATATACAAGAATTCTGATGAAAGAACAGAATCTCTCAATTATCACCCCATTAATCTCTTCCCCCTCTTCACTAAAATCTTTGAGATAATTAATCAAACACTAATTCACCATCTCGCAAAAGCAAATCTTCTCTCTGACAAACAGTATGGATTCAGGTAATGTCGTTCTACTGCATATATTTTAACATTTATCTGTGAATGCATTTACCATGTACTGGATAAAGCAGGTGGAGCCACAGTTGTAGCCCTTGATACATTCAAGACCTTTGACAAAGTCTGACACAAAGGGCTGCTAATGAAAATTAAACCGTCCGTAATAACTGGATGTATACTAAATATAATTAGATCCATCTTAGACAATGGAAGCAGACAGGTTGTCATTGATGGACATACATCCAAGCAGCATAACATTAATGCAGGAGTGTCTCAGGAGTCGATCCTTGGACCATTATTATTCCTGATATTCAAAAACAACTTTGTTGATAATATTGTGTCCGAGATGGGTATATTTGCTGATGATACAATGCTCTATAACATGCATTAGGGAAGAACAAATGTACATAAATCCAAGACAATGGCAAAATCATTAGAAAATGACCTCCATACTATAGTTGAATGGGGATACAAATGGATGGTAACATTTAATGCGAGGAAAACTAAGTTGTTCTCCTTTAACAATTACAAGACACCTCTCAAACCACCTATATCAATGAAAAATAACACCCTACATGGGAAGTCTATCTTCAAACACTCTTTTTGGAACTATTTTACCATATTTTAATTCGTGGGCTATATGAACTGGAACAAATACATAGAGGACATTGCAAAGACTGCTGCAAAGACTGCTGAGAGTATCCCGTACCTCTACAAGGCCACCATTCCCTCATGCATGGAGTATTGTTGCCATATCTGGGCTGGTGCATTTACCATTAGCCTCCCCCTCTTAGATTGGGTCCAAGAAAGAGTTGTCAATCTAATCGGTCCCACTTTATCAACTAAGCTCCAGCTCTTGTCTTATCGTCACAATGTTGCATCTCTGTGCCTATTTTAATAGAATGTGTTCTGATGAACTCGTTGCACTTGTACCCTGTACATATCCCCAACAAACCTGCTTAGCAATAAGATTTCACCCTTCCTAGTACCTGCTTTCCTGGTCGTACTGATATGCAGAAATTTAAATGTAACATAAACCGACATCTTGCTAATCTTTCCTAGACATGGTCCAAAAAGTAGCCTTTTTCGTCCAAGTGGTGATATGCCTTCTTATGAGTTAACATTAAATAAACAAAGCTGGTTGAGTGTATATGTGAGTATATTTATCATACAATTGAATGTTAAACATAAAAAAACGATGTACATAAAAAGTAATTATAAAATGCTGAATTTGTGTGGGAGGCTGGTGTATGGATCTGCAGAATAGATTTCCACATGGGGGTCAAGGAGTCGGAAGTCAGAATCGGAGTCAGAGTCGGGAGTCGGAGTTTAAGATATCAAAGGAGTCGGAGTTGGAGTTGGACTTTCACCATCCGACTCTGCAACCTTGGATATTTTCGAAACTCACCCCCTCTTTTCGATTGTCTAGCCTTAATTTAAACCTAAGTCACTTCCGTTTAGTGGTGGTCGTGACAGTAAAGACATCACGTTTTTCCCCGTTCTTTTCCTCCTTAGCGGTACAGGCTGCCTTCCTACTACCACTTTTTTTCTTTGCACAACACACACCTCCAAACATATATATATATATATATATATATATATATATATATAGAGAGAGAGAGAGAGAGAGAGAGAGAGGGAGAGAGAGAGAGAGCGCGAGATAGATAGATCGATAGATAGATAGATAGATAGAGAATTTATTTCTTATTTCATCTTTAGCTAGTTATGGTAGCTTTATATTATTAGCGCGCTTGGAATAGGAGGTCAATGTTACTCTTGTTCTGGGGTTCGACTGTGTGACTGGCTTGAATAACTATATCTACACTGATGATTTCGCAAGGATGAAGCGTATATGTATGTAGATAATATTTAAATATTTATTATTAAAATAATTATATATAGAGATATATATTTACTTGGGGGGTCACTCGAGGATGAAGGTATTAGCGAAATAATAAAAATTGGGTGGGATTTGATTATTTATGAGGACGACCTAACAGGAACTTTACATTAGATTTGAAGGCTACCATGTTGTATTTAGTCGGGAAGCATGCCAGTGGAACAGTGTTCACAAGGCGGGCAGTCCTGGGAAAAAAGCTCTGTTCATAGAATCTGCGTTTACATTTAGGCACAGATGGAGTGTGGGGAAAATCATATATAGTGGTGTTAGCTAGCTGATGTTTTTTATGAAAGTTTGGAAAGGGGGGAATAGATTGGAGTTCAGACGAGCATTTACTATGAAAATGATGATAGAGCAGAGATAGGCTTGCGACGTCTTTCTGCAGGGAAGAAAAAAGGGCAGCACTAACTAGGTTCTGCAGCCGGTTTTGATCTTTATCAAGGCAGGATAGGAGGAGCAGCTCCTGCCCAGATGTGGCTGCAATACTCCATTTTAGGGCGCACCTGACTCTTATACAGATAGAGGATTGCATCGACAGTGAGATACTTACTGGAGCAGTAGAATGATCCAATCATCTTTCCAGCGACCTTGGCAACTGATTTGATGTACGTGTTCTATTTCAGGTCAAAAGTGAAGGTCTGGCCCAGAACTTGTTAAGACAAAGGGCTTCCCCAAGTCTAGAGCCATTCATTTCAGTTGGGACATGATGAGGATCAGAGCGATTATGATGAAAGGAGAGAAACTTTGTTTTCGATGCATTAAAATTAACCAGCCTCCTTTTCCTCATTGCACCACATTTTTAAGAAGAGAGAGAATCGGAAAGATATTTGTCATTGCTGGCATTTGAAGTGTCACTATAGATTGTCGTGTCGTCTGCATAAATGTCTACAAATGACTTAAGAATGTGATTTGGGAGATCATTGATGAAGATCACGAACAGGGTTGGACCCAGGATCGAACGCTGAGAGAGACCAGCGTTTATTTCTTCCCATCAACGACTACTCTTATAAGCCTATTAGAGAGAAAGGATTTTATAACTGAAAGGACATTCCCAGCTATTCCATTGCTTGCGGTCTTATGAAGTAGACCTTTATGCTATACCCCATCAAATGTCTTTGATATGTCAAGAGCTATTGTGCTAGAGACTGCTGATTTTTAAACGATTATACGGGTAATAGCATTTTCAACTGTGAAGATCATGAAAAATCTTTTTCCTTAGAATATCGCCCATAATTTTTTGACGTGAACAAATAAACAAATATTATTAAATATTTTACTTATAAAACAGTAATCTGCGATTATATATATATATATATATATATATATATGTATATATATATATATATATATGAAATAAAATGGAGGTGGAAGGACCCGGATACTCAACGTTTCGCCCGATTTATGCGGGCTTCTTCAAAAGGGATGGTCAATGACCATCCCTTTTGAAGAAGTCCACATAAATCGGGCGAAACGTTGAGTATCCAGGTTCTTCCACCTCCATTTTATTTCATATCGTCGGATTTAATCCAGCTCAACAATCATATATATATATATATATATATATATATATATATATATATATATATATATATATATAAGTAAATTATTACATAGAAGTAAATTATTATATATGTATGCATATATAAGTAAATGATATATATATGCATATATATAGATAAGTAAATTATTATATATGTATATTATATAGGTAAATTAATCTATATGTATATTATATAAGTAAATTATTATATATGTATATTATATAAGTAAATTATTATATATGCATATTATATAGGTAAATTATTATATATGTATATTATATAAGTAAATTATTATATATGTATATTATATAAGTAAATTATTATATATGTATATTATATAAGTAAATTATTATATATGCATATTATATAGGTAAATTATTATATATGTATATTATATAAGTAAATTATTATATATGTATATTATATAAGTAAATTATTATATATGTATATTATATAAGTAAATTATATATAATCATTGATACACGCATATCTTTACTATTTTGAAATGATCCTTACAACCCATTTCAAATCCTTAACGACTTGCAGAATGAAGACAATTAAAAAAATTAAATCTGGTTGCTCTATATTTTGAACTTTTCATTTCGCTGAAATTTGAACTCGATTTGTGATTAATTGAAAAAGGAATAAAATGTATATTAGATTTGCAAAGAAATCCTGAATAACATATACTGTATGCGTATGACTACCTTAAAATTTATAATTAGATATTACGACCATAAAATGACATTCAATAATAATAATAATAATAATAATAATAATAATCAAAAGATGAGAATTGCGAAAACACTTGGACATGGATGAGAAAAGGACATGTAAGCCGAGAAACTGAATCCCTAATAACGGCAGCACAAGATAACTCGATAAGAATCAACCACATAAAAGCAAAGGTCGACAAAACACAAGAAAACAGCAAATGCAGACTCTGTGGACAAAGAGACAAAACGATAACCTATATAGTAAGTGAATGTAGCAAACTAGCCCAAAAGGAATACAAGAACAGACACGACCAAATAGGAAGGGCAGTACACTGGGAACGAGCAGACAAATGGTACAAACAGAAGCCAGCAATAGTAAATGAAAACGAGAATCACAAAATCCTATGGGACATGGGCATACAGACGGATAAACCCATCCAAGCAAGAAGACCGGATGGTGTAATAATTAACAAGAAAAAAAGTCCTGCCAAATCGTAGACTTTGCTGTTCCAGCTGACGACAGGAAAAATATCAACGAAAAGAAGAAACTGAGAAAATACACAGAGCATGCTAGAGAACTGAAAGGGATATGGAAGAAAAAAAAATATCAAGATAATACCTATAATCGTAGGAGCACTAGGAACAATTCCGAAAAGCTTTGAAAAAAGAATAGGAGAAATTGGAATCAGAGAAATGACTGGAAAGATATAACGAATAACAATAATGAAAACAGCTGAAATATTAAGGAAAAGCCTTGAATGCGGGGATTAATACACATGAGCCCCACACGCGGACTAAACGAACTGCTGCAGAAATAAAACATGAAGAAACGTCACCAAGAACATAGAAGATATTTATCTATGTTCTCCATCCTTACCCTATCCCTCTCCTATCCTCTCCCATTACCCAATCATCGTCTACACAAAAGAAGGATGCTAAATAGCCGAGAAGGATCAAGGAGGATGGAAAGACTGAGAAGAGAGCACTGACCAGACCTCTGCTGGAAATATGCGAAGAGAACTGGGATCTTGGGGAGGTTTATTGCCACTCAAATTCCAGTGGAAACCAATGGTCGCTGCTAGCGAGAGATCGATAGTAGGCGGTTGTTGCAATAATGCAAATTCATTTGCAAATGTTATCAGAAGAGGTGGAGAGCACTGAAAAACTGGGGAGACTTGATGTCGCTCAGCTTCCCGAGAACAGCACAGGTTGTTTTCAAGGAGAGATCCTTTATGACCTGTGTGAAAGCTCCTTGTGAGCCCATACTACTACTAATAAAACATCAAATAAAAACAGCACTAGATGAAGCTAAAAAAGCAGACGTCCACTAATAGTAGAGTCGAAAGTAGTATGACAGACCAGTACATGTAGAAATGTCGATTACTTAATTGTATACATTGAAAAATATTCTAATTAAATGCAGGGTGGAACGATAAAATTGTCGCCATAAAGAAAACAACACAACTTTATTTTGAAACTTTTATTGGAAAAAGCAGTTAAAATAATTTGATTATGTAGTAGTGCTGGTATCTATTCAAGGTAGTAGCCTAAAATCAAGCTTCTTTATTTTCATCATAATCGTTCTGACCCCCATCAGACCTAAATTAAAATGAATGGCACGCGTCCTGGGGAGGCACCATGTCTTGACAAGCTTCTGGGACTGATCTTCACTCCTGGCCTGAAATGGAACACATAAATCAAATCCGTTGCCAAGATCGCTGGAAAAGGGTTCGATCATTCTACCGCTCCAGTAGGTATCTCGCTGCCGATGCAATCCTCTATGTGTCTAAGAACCAAGTATGTCTTAAAATGGAATACCGTTGTAAGACCTGGGTAGCAGCTGCTTTGTGCGTCCTATCCTGCCGCGATAGGGTTCAAAACCGGCTTCGAAACCTTTTTGTTTTCCCTGCAACCTATATCCCACAGAAGAGATGTCGCGTGCCTCTCTCTGCTCTATTATTATTATTATTATTATTATTATTATTATTATTATTATTATTATTATTATCATTATTTTTTATTATTATCATTATTATTATTATTATCATCATCATTATTATTATTATTTTTATTATTATCATTATTATTATTATTATTATTTTTATTATTATCATTATTATTATTATTATCATTATTATTATTATTATTATTATTATTATCATCATCATTATTATTATTATTTTTATTATTATCATTATTATTATTATTATTATTATTATTATTATTTTTATTATTATCATTATTATTATTATTATCATTATTATTATTATTATTATTATTATTATCATTATTATTATTATTATTATTATTATTATTATTATTTTTATTATTATTATTATTATTATTATTATTATTATTATTATTATTATTGCAAGTGCTCCTCTGAACTCCATTCTATGCCCTATTACTCGACTTTCACAAAAAAACTCAACTAGCTACAATAATTATCAACAGTTTTCCCCACTCTCTATCTCTGCCTATATCTAAACGCAGGTTCCACAAACACAGCTTCTTTCCTAGAACTATCCGCCTGTGGAAACCAAAATGACATATCGTGGCTCATAGTCTCCTGAAGACATTATCCCACTTAGTAGCTCCTCCCATCTTCTTTGGGGTTTAAAACAATAATAAGAAAAAAGTAAACAAAATATAATTCACATTACGAATACTACACCCAAGATTTGTACTCCAAAGTTCATAATGATCGGTAAATTAGTTTAGAAGTTGATCCTATTGATGGGAATATATAAATGTATGCACGTACCTAAGTTTAGATCATTAGAGATTAGGGCGTTTACTGCTTCTTTGACTGCATTAAAATGAATAAGTTTAAATGTATTGTGGACAAACATCTCGTTCCTCAACTCACTACAATAATACTCATAATAAACATGGTTCCAAATAGTAGCCCCAAGTCTTTGTGTGTGTGTGTTTGTGTGTGTGTTCTTCATAGGTTCCGAAACGGCTGAGTCTTTTTTTGCAAATTTCACACAAAGGTAATTATATAGGTCTGGCAGTGTCGTTAGATATGTTTTGTACAGAAATTCATTCGATAAGTATCGAAAATATACGATCCTAAAATAGTCTTTAGTTTTTTAGAGATAAAAAGGAGACTTTTTACAGTGGTATATTTACATTACACCGGCCAAATGAGATAATAAAATCTCAGCAAATCATTTCTTTTTAAAACAAAAACAACAGATTTATTGCCATCTGGAGATAGTGGTAGAGAATTCGACTACAAATTGAATTATGCCCTATTCAAGCCCGGGTGTTCCTCACGATTTTATTTTCATTTTTGTTAATAATGAGCTCAATTGACAATAAAAGAAGAGGCACCATGTAAAATCGCCGCAAAACATTTCTTCGTTTGCATATTTTAAAACTAAACATTAATCAGAAGTGACTTTTCCAGGGCATTCATCGTCAAGCCCAAACATCAGCTGACGTGATATTATAAACAAACACAGACGAAATTTGATGAACATGATCATTATGATTTTTCTTTCTTTATTTATTTTTATTTCTTTCTTTCTTTCTTTTTTTTTTTTTTTACGAATTAGTCCACCGAGCAAATTATTTATCCTAATAAATAATATTCATTAAAGGATTATAACAATGCACACGCAATCTGCATAAATTAAAATAGTATGTTTAAGCGTATTGTACGATCGGGCGTCTAGCTAGTGCATATATATATATATATATATATATATATATATATATATATATATATATATATATATATATATATATATATATATTGTGACATTTCTATATTAAGTTATAAAACTCTAAAACTCTCTGAGGAAGGCAATGGAATTGGTCCTGTATCTCTACGTACCCCTCAAGACGCCGAATCTCGATATGCCCACTCTCAAGGAGGCCCTAAGCACAATTCCTTTAAACCATCAAACAGGTATATCTGACTATAATAAAAATGTAAACGTATGTGTATTGTTTAAAGAGTTTTCTAAAATTGCATTTTCTACTGATTAGAGTATGAAACGGGGGTGGGGGCAGTAAAAACCGAGAAGAACACTATATGAACGTAGTAAACAGGACAGCAACCTTTTAAAACTATATGCAAAAACGATAACCTTTAGTTTTAAGTTGTTCGTTTGTAAAATCCATTGCTTGTTAGACAATTAATCACCCCATTAGTTTGTCTTCCAAGAATTTACGTCAGATTTCAGGAAGACCCAGGCTGTCTTCTAAAAATAGCCCTGTAGCTCCGTCGGAATTACCTTAGTAGGATCGCCTCGTTTAATTGGAAATAAACCAAAGAGAAAAAGCAATGCTTGGGAGGGTGGACCACCTACGATTATCCAAGACATATACATCGGTTCGACAGGTAAAAGTCATCGAAATAGCCAGTCCCTGTCGGAGTAATTTTCAGTAATTGCTATTGAAGAGGAAGAATCATTAGATGATTTTCGCCATAAAAATCTTTTTCTCAGATGAATCAACGGTAAAAAGAGTTTTGTTTTTTAAAATACATATCACAGTCAGTCATGCGTCCGTTATATCCTTTTATGAGTCCTGTCCAAGTGAGTGTTAGGGATAGTGTTAAGGTAAGGCTGCACAAAATATAGAATAAACGTTACTGTGGAGCGCATCGAGGAATGATAGACAGCTGTGCGTTTATATGGAAGCAGAAATACAAGGGAAACTATCTTTTATGCAGATACTCAATGACATTAACGGATGTCATCCCCTTGAATAAGTAATAGAACGTTTGGCTTTGGTTTTTTTTGGGTTTTTTTTTTACTACAACCTGATGTTTGTCTGTTTTGGAAGCGACGGGTGTATTTCTACGTACATTGTCATATATATATATATATATATATATATATATATTCACATAAATTTCGCGAAAAAATATTGAAAATGTGTACGAAAATCAGGAAACTAATAGAATAATGGAATGATAAAACGACCGACTAACACAATATATTAATATATGTTATACGGTGACAATGGTGAGGTAATTAACGACATAGCAACTCTTGTTGCCTAAGTTGTTAACGACGAGAACTGAAAACGTGTATATGCCAAGTTCAAATCCAGTTCATTCCACAGTAGGACTTTTATCAAACCCACATTTGATCTTGTGTTTAACCTCCTGTAAACCATGTAAATAAAAGAACAAACCCAAAGTAAAATCGTTTTCCATTAAAATTACAGAAAAAAAAAGACGTTTCTGAATTTGGAAATGAAGATTGGTTATCCGTGTTATTTGGATTCATCAGATTACTGTTCTTATCTTTGAATGTGGGATTGAAGATTCAATTCTCAGTGTGTATGATCGAAAAATACATTTGCGAATTATTTAGGACCTCTACCTAGTCTATGACCGACGGAACAAAAGCGTGCTAACCCGCTTGAAGTAAATAAACGATTCCGCAGGAAATTCCGTCCAAATTCCTGAGTTCAACAGAAACAGTTCAGAGTTCAACAACATAATCTGAGGTCTGATGTTATACATCGACTGAAACGTCCTGGAAATCACACTCAAGAGGATAACAGTAGTTCAATGAACCCAAATAATACGAAAAATAAAACGGACAAAAAAAAAAACACATTCAGCACGGACACACCGAATTTGATCGAAGCAAAAAGGTTAATTTAATCAAAGTACAATTTAAAGTACGTAAATTCAATAATAAAAAAAGAGCTTACCTTTTTTACTTTTGTAGCGTCCTTTTCTTCCTTCTAAAACTTTTTGCTTTTTCTCAATGTTCTCAAGATTTATTAGATGTCCATTTAACAAAAGACGTCAGTTTTCTATATTTTAATTTTATTCTATAAACATATTTCTTTCTTTCTTTACATATATATATTCATATATTCATTTGTGTATGCAATTAATTACTTGCTTGCCAAGTTCTCTATATTTGCTGTACGTTTATATGTATATATATATATATATATATTTATATATATATATATCTTTGTATATGAATATGTTATTTACAATATCAGCATATGTATCCCTTCTTTCTTTTTTTATATGTAATTTCTATCTCTGTTTAACTGAGTTGATTAATTGTAACTTTTTATGTAACCTCGCTGCTTTGTTACAATGTTCATTGCATTCGCGTTGCTTAGTCGTGTAAATGTTCTTGTTCTACGTCCATCTGTGGGTGGGTATCTAGTTATAATATTGATATTGATGTGTATTGTATATATGTGCATGTATGTAGAGAAAGAAAGAGAGAGATCCCGTAGTTTGGGATGCTCAAGTTGAAATGACAGAGAACTGGCCGTCCATATCTTTTATGCTTGGTACGACGCTGGTTGTAATGTCTTTTCTTTTCTTTTTTTGCGTGGGAGTTGCAACTTTAATTTCATATATGTACATTTAAATACATATATGTGTCTGTGTGTTAATTCATGTGTATATCTAGATCAATAAATATATATGTAGATTTGTTAATGTGAGATTGTGTGCGAAGGATTATATATATATATATATATATATCTGTCTTGTAGAGTTGCACATAAATACGATTGTTTAAGTTAAGGTTTAAATATGGCAATGTTGTATACGCCTATATGTTTACGTATTTTATACTGGGTGATATCTATATAAGACTATTATATATTGTGTCCGCGTGTGCTTTTAGTAAATATAGGTGTGTCTTTAACAAGGACTGCAGGTTTAACATAAGTTTTCGTTTATTTATGTATTTACTTATTTATTTTTATTTATTTATTGATGTTGTTTTTCGTCTTCTTTTCTAAGCGGACTTTTAAATAATGCTATTTCCGGTACAAATTAATAAGTAAGAAAACAGAAAGAAAAGGAAAGTCGATTCGGAATGTTAACGCCAAGTAAAAACTTTGTTCTTTTTCTACCGCAACTGGATGCGAGGGTTTTGATTTAATTCCGTAGAAACGCGCGCAGTTATTTAACCATTTTGGGCGTGTGTTCGTCAGCGCACCTGTTGGAAGGAATGAGGGAAGAGAGAGACGGAGAGGGAGACAGGAAATATAAGGGGGAGGAGTATAGGGTGTGATGTTCTAGTCTCCGCCCTCCTCCTCCTCTCCTCCTCATCCTCCTCCTCCTTTCCTCCTCGTCTGTGTCGGATTCTAGTGTCGATGAACATATGAAGGCTTTAAAATAAATAAATAAATAAATAAATAAATAAATAAATAAATAATAATAATAATAATAATAATAATAATAATAATAATAATAATAACGGATATAAGGCATTAAAAAATTGTGAAGACGACGAGAGTATGTATTTGGCAGAGATATGACATGTAAATGCACTCACACAAAAGCATAAACACTCACATTTAGTGAGCATGCTTAAACAGACACACACACGCGCGCTCGCTCACATATATACATATATATATATATACATATATAATTCATTAATATATATGTACACTCCTATATGTATATACATTATTGATACAATTCACACACCTATGTATATATGTGGGACACCATATATATATATATATATATATATATATATATATATATATATATATATATATATATATATATATATATATATAGGAACAAAATGTAGAAAACTATATAGCAATTACCCTTCACCCCAATCGGTGCATACCCTTATTGAATAAATGAATAAATCTATATTTATTACTATATAGTTTTATATCGTCATTTTCTTTCTTTATTGATTTATATATATACTAACGAAAGTACCCGTCGTTGACTAGGTTACAAAAACAGCCTACAGAAAATTGACCCTGATTTATGAAAGTATGATAGGTTATGAAAAGGAAAGGTTGTAAAGCAATAGCTTCGAATTTGGGTGTATCAAAACCTAAGCAAAATATGATGAAAGTAAAAATAAAATAGATAAACCCCATAATTTATTATACCATACCTGTTCACACTGAAACACTTATTACAATATTCTGTGGATATATATTAAAAAACCTTGTTAAACTTTGTGACATATTTCCATTCTATGAAGGTCAGGCGCGAACGAACACCCCATAATTTTATTATACCATATTTCTTCAAACTGAAACATAATTATCAAAGTAGACTTACGCAGATAGATATGAAAAGTCTTTATTAAATTGTGTGCCTATTTCCATTCTATGGAGGCTAGGCGCGAACGCAAACCCCACAATTTTATTATACCATCCCTTTTAAGTTAAAACGTACTTATCAAAGTATTCTTATGTACATCTATATCAAAAACACTTGTAAAGGTTTTTTTTTTATTTTTTATTTCCATATTTTGTGGACCAGGCGCGAACGCAGACCCCACAATTTTCATGAACCACCGCCAGATCAAACATACCCATTCCTGTGTCTCGATACATCTTATCTCATTATATGCAATCAGTTTTTAAAATAGTCAACCATAGAGGAGCCTATTCGTGACCAGATACACACACACACACACACACACACACACACACACACACACACACATTCAGCTTTATTTTATAGTGTGTTCTTAAGAAAGAAACACAAATTATTTTCTAAATGAAAGTGTTTAAGGATTTATAGGATGTCATTCCTTGGGGAACTTAGAGAATTAGAAGAAAGGTTTGAAATAAGAGCACTACTAATTAAACTACACACACAAACAAACATATATATATATATATATATATATATATAATAGAAAAATCTAATTATTAATAATTAAATACAAATTTAATATATATATATACATATATATATATATATATATATATATATATATACTAGCATTTCAGCCGGGCGTTGCCCGGGTTTTTGGAGGTGTATGTTGAGAAAAAAAAACGGTAATTTTTTAAAACTTTGACCCCTATTATGACCCCGTAACATTTATTGTTTTGGGCTCAAATCAAGTTATTACGTTAGATCCATGTCCACGGAACGTAGATCTAAAATTTCAAGTGTTTAGACCCTAAATTGTCGGAGGAGTTTGATAGAGTTGGCTGAAAATCGATCACAAAGATTTTTCCAAATCTCAGTACCCTGTATATTTAAATTTCGGGACTGTACACTTAAAATTGATAGAGTTATTGCGTAGGGAAATGTATACATACACAGAGACACGTTCACTTATATATATATATATATATATATATATATATATATATATATATATATATATATATATATATATACTAGCATTTCAGCCCGTATATTATATTACGTAAGTTTATAGCCTAAGGTTCAAGGTGTAAGCTAAGTAATTTCGAAATGGTTATATTTTAGTTTTTTCTTATAGCTTAAGTTTTAAGAAGTAAGCATAGTAATTTCGAATTGGTTATAATAGAATTTTTTCTTGTGTTTACATTACGGAATAAGTTCTCTTTTGGAATTGCTTACGTTGATAGGGGGAAGAAATTATGCTAATAGTTTTCAGATATGCAAAAGTTTCAAGATGTGGAACTTGGGGTATAAGACTTTGATTTTTTTTACAATACCCCAATTAATAGAGAAAGGGGTGCTTTTAGATTTAGTTTTTTTTTTAATTAAAGTGGTCAGGGAAGTTTGCTGGCTATTATAAGTAGTTTCATTATTAAAGGAAAAAATGTGGTTAGATATTCTAACCTTTATTAAAGTTGAAGTGGGGCCAATATAATGTATATCTTGCCTGACGTTCGCGTAGTGTTCATGGTTTGTGGATTTCTGTATGGATTTTGGGTAGGATTGTGGTTTAATTCGAGGTTGCTATAATTAGTAGATTTTTTTTACATGAGGATCACCACTTATCAAGGCCCGGAAGCCACTCGGGGATAAGGGTTATTTTGTGTACAATAATCAATGAGATAATATCGTAATAATAGTTGGTATCGGAGATTTGATAAAGTGTACTGGGATATTGGAATCTGTATTTCGAGGGCAGTTAAGTGTTTTGTAGAAAAATAAGTCGGGTTATTATTATTACTGTTATTATTTCTATGATTATTATTACTATCATCTCCGTATTTATCAATATTTATGTTGCTAGTTGTGACGCGGTTGTTTGTAAGCGAAACGGTTAGTGAAACGGTCGGTTCACTCATTAGAGTTGTATTTTGAGTGGTTGCCAGATAAGGGATTTCTGTTATGGGAAATTATTTCCAAATATTATAGGAGTGTTTTGTGGTAACTCTGTAAGAGTACACGAATATATGACATCCCTATGGATTCAATCGACTAAGCACTTGCTTATTGTTACAGTTGCAGAGGTAATCTAGGCTAATTTGATTTTTTTATGTTTGAAGTTATTATCGTCTGTGCTAAATTAGAGTAAGAAATTTTTATTAAATTTTTATTAAATATGGCAGTGTATTTATGTGGTCGCTTAAAAGAATTTTCTACAATTTTAAAAAGTTCATTTGATATATTAGTTTTGATATTTGAATTTTTTGCCTACGGAAAGTGAAGAAATTCTTCTAGAGACAGAAGGTACTATAGATTTTATAATAGAATTAGGGTGATTGAAAAAATTTGTGAATATAGAAAAATTTAAATTGGGCTCATAGTAGGGACTGTAGGATTTTGTATTAAGGTTTAGCGAGGTATCAAGAAAATGTGAAGTTTTTTTCTCCAGTTCAATTGTTATAGACAGCTCAAAATTGTTTTTAAAAAGCTATGTAATTTCCTAATAGTTTTATTATATTCCCTTGGTTCAGCTCTTGTAGTGAATAGGGCATAATGTCTATAAAGACCTCCTTAAATGTGTTTAAAATAATGCTTAACTTCTTTCAAAAAATAAAGGCTTGCTAAGTCCGTCACCTCAGCAGTATCTGAAGGATCGTAAGAATATCGAAGTTATTGGGATGTCTTTTCTACTCCAAAATTTATTGTTGAGGGGTATACAAAATTTATAGTTAAGAGGATTCATTTGATTTGCAAATTTGTTAAATCAGCTTGTTTGTTGTTGTTGTTTTTTCGAAAATAAGGGCCTTATTTAAGAGAATAGGAGAAATGGAATGGTAATAGTTGTTGATCTCTAGAGTTATAAAATTGAGGATATGATTGTGTTTTAGGGAAAGAAGCGAGTTACTTACAGAGTTTGAGTTTTGCCCGAGAGGGAAACTAACTTTTTATCTAATCTAGATTTTCTTACTTGCTGAACCTTAGTCAGAACTAGATGAGCAGATCATTCCAATTGATGAGTTGTCATAAAAATTAGTTTTATGGTCCTTAAGAGTAAATCTAGGTGTGCCTGGTGACAGTATTTCGGTGGTATTATGGTTGTTCATAGAGGTCAATAATATCTAAACCTCTGAAATTTATGCGATCCAGAGATTTTTATGGAACTATTTCATAAGATTTATGAAGCTTTTTATAATTGAGTTTTTTATATGTTGGGTAGTCGAGCTTTTATTATTCTTTTGTCTTATCAGCGGGGACGAATTGATATTTATTTTTCTTAACTCAATTTAGTATAGAGTTTTCGAACTAATCAAGGTGGGGGTTATGTTTAGGGTAGGCTGTGGTTTGAAGTGAATAGGAATTAGTTGCTATCCTTATAATCTTCTTTTGTTCCCAGTAAAAATTAACTAGAAGATCATTATTTAAGTATTCCGAATGGGATTGAGAAAGAAAAAAATTAGGTGATTGGTGGAGTTCAAAGCGTAATAGTAAGCCTTTCATCTTATATTTTTTAGGAAGGTATTAAGGGCTTGAACTTGATTCTTGTTTAGAAGGGAAAGGAATTTTTTTTGCAGAAAGTGGGATGTATTCCTTGTCAAACATATCAGGAGAGAATAAAAAAATTAACTCAGGAGCTTAAATTGAACAGAAAGGGTAAAATTCAGTATGCAAGCAGAAAAATGTAAACTCAAAATTAATAAAAAATATTATAGAAATATATAATAATATAATATATATATAAATATCTATACAATACTATTATATACATATATATATATATATATATATATATATATATATATATATATATATATATATATATATAAAGAGAAAATGAGTCCGTGAGACAAAGATTATAGAACGTTATGGCACTGCAAGAAATGGAATATGTCGGGGTTTAGTAGGAATCTTACTTGATTTCACAGTTTTGATTTGTATATATTATACACAATGCTTCAAGCAAACTACATCGCTCTAATTCCAGTTTTAGCATTAAGCATTATTGTTAAGGTATCAGCTGTTATTAATTTTTTTTATGTCCTGGGGTGTATATATTCTCGAGCCTATGTACTTGGATATTAGATAAGTCGTGTATGTGGTGTCTATATAATTGTGACATTATCGTGACCGCATGTCTTCTGTATGTGTACATGTGTGTCACAGTCTTGTGTGTGTGTGTGTGTGTGTGTGTGTGTGTGTGTGATACAAGATCTCAAGACACATACCTTTTCTCGTTCTTTGTTGATGCCCTTCGCGACGATTCATGCCTGCTCCTCCAAAACACGATTTTATTGTTTGGAGAAGTCTTTATTTGGATTCCATCGTTGACAAGGTGTTGTATTGTTGGTATCATAAAAAGGGCACCGTGTATGATCGTCTTAAGGTTGTTGTCTATTTGTGATATATTCATATCCAATTGTTCATATGCAGTTGTGTGTGTATGTGTGTGTGTGTGTGTGTGTGTGTGTGTGTGTGTGTGTGTGTGTGCGTGTGTGTGTGTGTGTGTGGTACATATATTTTGGACATACCTTACTTCATGCGTCATTGATCTTGTCCACCTGGAATTCATTTTGTTCTTGGAGGGGAGACTGGAAACCTGTTTTGGTCGAATATTCATTCACTCCAAGGCGATGATTGGTTTTATATATTTTTTATTCACCTTCTAGGTGTCGATTGCAGAAAGAATGGAAAGTGAATGTCTTTGCTTGTGTGGGTACTTCAAGGTCTTATTTTCACACACGTCAGCGCCCCGCCCCCCTCCCAGTGAAGTGGGATGGCCTGTTAAGCCGTCCGCTCTTCTTTACTTCCAAAACCCAACTCACCGACTCAAACTAACCTGATTACGTGACTCACACGCAGATCCACTTCCGGTAAAACGTGTCTACTATATGATTTACCATATTTCTTTCTTATGTTCGACCTATTTCCTAACAAGGGCAGCATCGCATCTTTGAATCGATTCAGACCTTTTTTCTTCCTTTTTCGTTTTCTCATCTTGAATCAAGATTCTCTCGACTTTAGAGTATCGAATTGAGGACTGATGAACTCAAACTGAACTCTAAACCGTTTAGCAAACGCATGTGCGCCCCTATTTATTCTAAAGTGTATGTGTGGGGCGGTAAACCCCGTTAACTGGCCTGCACTCAAAATGTGCAGGTGTGCTCGTTGACAATGGAAATCAATGTCAGCAAAGGGGAACCAGTTGCGTTCAACTCGTACCCTTTTAATTGCGTTATTGGCACACAACACTTAAGTATAATGTAAAGTTCTATGTAAATAAATAAATAAATAGAGCATTGTAAAGTGACGGCGAATATTTATGTCAAAACATTGTTAATATCATTTAATAACATCAGCTTTCCCGTGACCTACTGGTTATAGCTAAATAAATACAAGAAGTGAATTATTTAGAAAAAAAAAACAGGATACTCGCATGCACAGGTTTCAGTTTCTTGCCGTTTATTACTCCATTTTGTAAGGAATTCAACGGTACATCTGCTTTTATATATATATATATATATATATATATATATATATATATATATATATATATATATATATATATATATATAATAAATTCCACAGCCAAACAACGTCGCACCCCACAAGAGCCATGACAGTCAACGAACCGGAAGTCCAAGACTCGAGTTTCGCCATCATTTGGGCTCATCAGTTAGACACATCCGAATTCAAATTCGAAACCCGAGCCTCTTGCATGCGAGGTAAGCACTCTACCAACTGAGCAAACGCCTCGCATACAAGAAATTCTATTAACTAACACTGATCAAGCAAACCGCGAGGAAATCCGTTTCGACAATGGACGTCGTCATCACACCAGCTATTAACCCTAAGCCGGTGTCTCACAAGTAGGAGTTTAACTCGAAAGGACGATGCCATCCAGCAATGCTAACCTAGCGAGTAACTTATGATAGGATTTTCAGAATGTGAGCGATTGTATATAATAAATTCCACAGCCAAATAACGTCGCAGCCCATAAGAGCCATGACAGTCAACGAACCGGAAGTCCAAGATATATATATATATATATATATATATATATATATATATATATATATATATATATATGGGAAACAATTGAACATTTTTACATGCTGAAAGAAATAAACGATAAGATGAAAAAATTATTCGAATTTGGAATATAGACTTTGCCACATATATATATATATATATATATATATATATATATGTATATATATATATATATATATATATAAGAAATTCAGTATAAACTCTGTGAATTAGATATTACAAAAATTTATTATTCGCTAAGCAATACAAAAACTTGATACATTTTGAAATTTATGTGTGTGTGTGTGTGCGCGTGCGTGCGTATGTCTGCGTGTGGCTATGATCGAACACGTGTTTCGTCACTCTGTGGGTAAATATAGCGAGATTCTAAATCGAGAACCTAGTGACTGAGATAGAAAGCTTTATCACTGAGCCAATCTCACTAGCAGTGCGAAAGATGTATTGCAATGTTACCATTTATTTATATTTTCTATTTTATTTGCGACATGGATATTTGAATGTATTCAATTATTTTTACGGAAAAGTCTGTATGTTAATGGTAAGTGGGAATAATTGTACCCATTACCAGTATGATACCTCCTCCGAATGGGGGCGTATATATTTATAAAATACAGTTATACACGAACAAGAGTTTCGTCGCCAATGATTTATCAGCGTGACTTATGTATATATATATATATATATATATATATATATATATATATATATATATAAGTCATATATAAGTTATATATATATATATAAGTCATATATAAGTTATATATATATATATATATATATATATATAAGTCACTGATATATCAGAATTAAGTGATTGATTTTGCGCTATGAAACAGATAGTGTCAAGAATTATATATGTCAACTGAATTAAAGGAATAAATTATAAGATGGTCAACATCATGAATTTTGGAATATAACTTTTTGTCATTTATTCTCTCTCTCTCTCTCTCTCTCTCTGTCTATATATATATATATATATATATATATATATATATATATATATATATATATATATTCAGAATAGTGAAATGCAATAAATATACTGGTGTGCAAATCCAGTGATTCAATCGGTCTTACAAAATATTATTGGATGTAATATTTTATATAAGACTATCCCAGTTAAATAAAATTGGTCAATATACTAGATAGAGCAAATGAATCACAATTTGGGAATTTAAAATTTGTGATTTGAAAAAGTTAAATTTCAAATATAGAAATTTTATTGTATGCAAAACAAAGAATACAGTATATTAAATATATTTCCTTAACCTATGAGTTTTCGATATTTATACATCTCCTCGGAGGAAAAATATTAGCAAATATTATAAAAGGTGTGCACCTAATTTGCTAAAGGTAATAAACATAGAAAGTTAAATTAAATGTTTTTTTTTAAGTTTTTAAATCATTTTAGCTACATAGAATAAGGGAATGTGGATAAGAGAATTTAGAAGAACAGATTAAATAAAAGCTAAATTATAATGTTATATGAACCAATTATAAAAAGGTGGATCTGAATAAATTTCTAGCAGAACTGCCTTTTTGTTAGGTGGAGACTTCCATGATAACGGGAAGAAAAGAGAAAATACAGAGGTGTTAAGAATCTAAATGGAACGACGGCGGATTGTAGTCGTGATTGTAAAAGAACATTAACAGTTGTAATAGAGTGATGAATTACAATCTCTTTCCTCACTTTCTTTTTTGCTTCTTTCTTTACTCTCTACACGTCTCTCTCTCTCTCTCTCTCTCTCTCGTTCTCTCTCTCTCTAAAGCGCCCTATACCTCTTTTCATACTTCCTTTTATACCTCTTTTTCTCTCTCTTTATATATATATATATATATATATATATATATATATATATAGAGAGAGAGAGAGAGAGAGAGAGAGAGAGAGAGAGAGAGAGGGGATAGGCTCGTGTAACTCACAGGAATTAATTAATAATAAGGGTGTTTACCGGGAAATGTCAATGGGTCTGCGCACGCGTTTTTCGTAGATCATTTCAAAACTAGCTTTTCAAAACCCCAGCTGATCTTGTGTCTACTTTATCCTCTCTCTCTCTCTCTCTCTCTCTCTCTCTCTCTCTCTCTCTCTCTCACACACACACACACACACACACACACATACACACGCACTCTCTCTCCCTCTCCCTATATATATATATATATATATATATATATATATATATATATATATATATATATATATATAAGATAACCCGAAAGGAAAAAGTCAGGGGCTTTCAAATATGGTGAACGTGAAGGCCGGTTAAAATCAAAATCTGCTAATTAAACGCCCGCCAAACAACACCCTTAGGAGCGGCGTACTTTGACGGGCCGTGTGGGCAGTTGCTCCAGCTTGTTGGAACCAAATTTCCGGGTTGTCCTGAATAGCTGGACTTAAACAATTTTCAATCATTTGTTGATAGCGCTCTACAGTTACCGTCACCGCAACACATTCTTTGTCTTCGAGGAAATAAGGACTCATCACTCTTTCCTAAATAATACCACACCATACGGTACATTTTATATTGGATTCCATTGACACTAATGAACGGTTCTTGGATTTTCAATTGCCCATATTCGCCATTTTTGCTTATTCACGAACCCGTCCAGATGAAAATGGGATTCGTCGCTCATTATCAGCGTATCTTTTTGTCCTCTGGCTAATTGCTACATGTGAACAGAATAAACATAGTGAGACTGCAAGTCTGTGGGTCACAATGCCTGTACCATCTGAATTTTGTATGGAAGTGCAATTTCCTCAGAATTCTTTGGAGTGACCTTCTGGACATCCCAATCTGCGTAGCTCGTCTTCGAGTTGAAGTATCTGGGTTTTCAGCAATGCTGTCATCTACAAGTGCTACATTTTCAGCTGCACGCAGTGTACGTGTTCTGAGGGTTCGTGGAAGATCAATTGTGCTCTGACATTATAATGCCGACAATAAGCTCTTGGAGCCAAGATTACAGAACGTCGATATTTCGAAATAAAGCTCAATAATTTTTGCTCGTTGCTCAGTGCTAAATTTTTCCATTATCAATTATCAATGTTTTATCTGCAAACTTCTGAAAAAAAAAGAAAAAAAATTATTAATGTTAAAGTTATTACTGATTCAAAATAATGTGAGACTTTTGCGCTACCCTGTTCAATTGGAGAACATTTTTGATAAGATACATTGAGAAAAACGGTATACCAACATGCTTACCGAAGTCTTTAAAACTTTCAGATCATATTTTTCCGGATCACATTGAAAAATATCTGCTATCTTCTGCTACTTTTTAATGCTCACTATTTTGGGTTGAGCATATTGGGAGATAATATACAAACTGCCATTAGCGTATTAAACGACGCTCTTTGTGTAAACAAATCGACTGGAGACATTTGGACGATATCAAAACATCGCTAATTCATTACACACACATCAGCAGCCGTATAGCGTAACTGTCATTTGGGCGGTTGGGTTTCGATCCTGGCTTGAGGCAGTTGCCTGTCTAGCCGCACTGATGAGCAGCGAAACAGTACTGTATGTGGATGACTATATATATATATATATATATATATATACATATATATATATATATATATATATATATATATATATATATATATATATATATTAAGGCGCTTTAAGAATTCGATTCTTATTGTTGAGCACTCTAAGTTTATATTAAAGTCGGCCAATTAAGCTCGCATGCGCAGATTATGATGTTATAACAATAAGATTACTCTAGCCGCCTAGACATTTGATATAAATGTTAACTTCAACTGTATTTCTCGCGGTTATTTTGGCCGTGTGCTTCATTCCTTGCTAATGGGATCAGAGATAGCTTCGTGGCCTGGTTCGAATCTCCCGATCGGCTGTAATGGTAACTCCCTGATTATTCCTGAAAGGATAAAGCACTAGTATTTGTAGGTATTAAACATAATTATATATATATATATATATATATATATATATATATATATATATATATATATATATATATATATATATATATACACACACACACACACAGAAAGGGAGAGAAGTCAATCAAAAAAAAAAAACAGTACATTCAGTGAAGTGCACTCTTATTTATGAAGAATACGTACGCAGCCCTGACGATATTTTTCGATATGAGCCTCCAAGACAATTAGCAATAAATTGAACTCCTCTCAGAAAGAGAGTAAAGTTTGGGAGGGTGGACATCCTCAAACTGAACAGGGTCAAACCCACTGTCGTACTGATTGTCAAGGACGTATCCGCGGCTAATCCGAACCTCTCCAATCTGCTCCAACTATCTTATTCTCATTTACTCATGCTCTCTCTTTTTCTGAATCGCTCATATTCACTTCAATCATCCATTTATCCTGAAGATTTCCAACATAATAATATAGCATGCCATTCACCATTCACTGTCGAACAAATCTTTATTGCCTGTAAAAATCGGCAGAAGGAAAAATATTGGAAAATAGACAATATGCCTTGTTTGAGCAAGTTCATGTAGACCAGGATTCTCCAACCTTTTTCGGCAAACGCCCCCTAGATCACTCGGATACTTACTGCCTTCTCCCTACATGCATCCTTAATATATATATATATATATATATATATATATATATATATATATATATATATATATATATATATATATATATATATATAATTACGTATATATATATATATCTATATAATTATGTATATATATATATATATAATTATTTATTAACATTATTATGTAAGGATGCATGTCATTTATTATCTATATTGCGCTGTAATTATATTGAACTTTTTGAATAAGGATTTGTATATATTATAAGAAAATATATTTCTACAGAAATATATATATATATATATATATATATGTTGACAAATATATATATATATATGTTGACAAAGTTATATATATATATAAATATATATATATATATATTTCTGTAGAAATATATATATATTTCTGTAGAAATATATATATATATATATATATATATATATATATATATATATATATATATATATATATATATATATATAACTTTGTCAACATTACGGGCTTTTATTCTTAAATTAATTTTTCCAATTAAAAATAAGTGTGATGCTATCAATTTTCACGTAAATTGTGAATCGCCCCCCCCCCAAAATGTCTTAAAAAACATCTAGTAATGTTACTAGAAGCTTTTTGTCTTTCATCGCCCAACAAAAGATCTTAAAAAACTTTATACGATATATTTTTCCACCGTTCACCTGAAGTCTCTTAAAAAAACCTGGTGGGCGATAGGAACCCCGTTAGGAAACTATGATGTAGACAATATATTCACTTTTTCGAAATTACAAGAAAATTTCAAAAACACGTTAGGAGCGCCTAACAATAATCCTTTCCCATCCAGAAGAGGTCATTCCCCTAATGAATCAGATCATGTAGGTATGAATTCAGAGCCGAAAACGCAATGGTATTAATAACACCGTACAGTGTGGGTATTGGGAAAAGTTAAAACTTGATAAGGTTCCGTTTGAAAATGAACATGAAAAGATTTTTTAGAGGATGACGCGGGCGTGGGAGTTGTTAAACGATATGAAAATAAACACTGCATTAATAAAGTCAGACGGTGGAGGAGTTAGTCGAGTTGCAAGCATATTCGTAAATCAAAATTAAAAAAATACTCATAAAAGCACCAAAAACGACCTCAGTTTAGTAAAAAAAAAACATGTAAGGGCGACTTGCTAAGGGACTCTCTCGTGGCCTGCAAAGGAACTCTACACGGAAGCAAGAACATGTGCCTTCTTAGAAATTCAGCCTGTTGAATTCTCTTCCGTTTGCCTGTTTCCCACCTGACTACAACCTTAATGTCTTCAAGTCCAACATAAACAAATTCCTGATCAACCGCCCCCTTAAGTAAGACACTTTATCAAATCTCCAATACTAACGATTACTACGATACTATCCCATTGATTACTGTACACGCAATAATCCTTATTCCTGAGTGGCTTCCGGGCCTTGATAAGTGGTGACTACCTTGTAAAAAAAAGCAAGAGTTGTGGAATCTCGATCGCACATCTGCTAGAGTATTTTATACAAAATATCCTCTAACCATACGCGCACATTTTTTAAAACTCTTTTTCACCCCAAACTATCCATATTATAACTTTTACATAAGGGGGATACTATTTTAGATAATGTCTAACAGGATACTGGGTGGAGTTGAGCAGCGAGATGTCTGTTCACATTACATTTAAACTTCTGCATGTTAGTACAGTCAAGGAAGTAGAAAACAGGGAAGCAATTTTAAAGTCTAACAGTTCGAGGGAAGTAACTAGGAACCCATATAGTGAAGGGGTGGGGTTTTGCGGTTTACGTGGAAGCAGAAAAATCAAAGAAAATGTAGCCGCGACAGTCATGCGCAGTGTGTGCATCTGTTATTGAATTACTTTGTTATCCTTGTTTAGACATGTATCGGATAGCATCTTCCGCTTGGTGCAGATTGCGAACCCACGTGACTTACTTTTCGCCATAAGTTCCGGTGTAGAACAAGTTGATTAATGGACACCTAACTGTTGAGAGATATCCAATCAAAAACATGTTATCTCCACCCTCTCTTTGGTTTTCCTCTGCCTCTTTTGCCTTCTAGCATACTCTCAAAGCATAACTTTGACAAGCCAGTGGTTGATCGTTTGACATGGCCAAAAAATTTAAGGGTTTTACTTTTTATTTTATCAAATAGACGGGGGTAGGGAAGTAGTTTAACGCAGGGTGGATATTTTGTTTTTTGTTTTTGTTTTTCGTTTCGTAATAAAAGGTATTACATGATTTTGTAACACCGTAATACGATTGACTAGTTGTTTAGTACATGTGATATAAAGAATGCAAAGGAGATACTATTAGAAATAAACCTAGATAAAACAGAATGTATGTCTACAGCTAAAGCACAGTTTTACTTAAACATGATTATCTACAGTAAACCCATCAAACAGGTCACACAATTCATTTATTTAGGGCATAAACTGACTTTCTCCAGTGATCATGAGACGACATTGAAACACAGAACTTGGCTGGGTTGGGTGGCCTACCAAAAACACAGTACCATTCAAAAATCAAAAAGGATGCCGATAACTGTTAAAATAAATGTTTATTTAATCGGATAGCATGGGGATTTATATAAATTTACAAAACATTCAAATACGTTTCAATACTGGTTAAATTTTTTACATAGCCTAAAGACGCCATTGACATTTTACTTCAATTTTATTTGGGTCACTAAAGGTAATTATCAGTTAGGTTCATAAACTAACTGAACTATATTAGAACGAAAAAGAAATTAAATTCAATTTTTAAATAGATTTTCTTTGTTCTATGAAATAAAATTAAGCATAATCCCTCGATGTAAAATGCATTTAAAGAATATTAAACATTAAATAATGATTTTATTGGTAAATATACAAAATAATTATTTTATTGGTAAATATACAAAATAATTGATTCCAGTTCGAAGTAAAATTAATTTTATTTAATCAAATCAGTAATGAAAAATAATTGAACTATAAAGAAAATTGATTTGATGATAGAATAAAGTTTGAATTATTATCAAATATTTTTATATTCGTATAATTTGGATTCATCAGACTATTGTTCTCATTTTCACATAGTTTCGGCCGATGTAATCTCCGGCCTTCTTCAGTCCGCGAGGATCCGTGGTGCAATGGTTAGAGTACATGGAAAAATCAATTGAAAAATGTGATATTTTTCTGGAGGTCGAAGGTTCAATTCCCAGCATGTGTGACCGAAAAATACAATTTCGAATTACTTAGGACATCTATCGAGTCATGACTGACGGAACAAGAACATGATATCGTGAAGTAAATAAAGGGTTCCGTTCGAAATCCCGTCCAAATTCCCGAATTCTACAGAAACATTCCTGAGTTCAACAAAATATACCAGAAGAAAGTCAGGGGTTACATCGAGCGAAACGTTATGAAAATGACACTCAAGATGAGAACAGTAGTCCGATGAATGTGTAGTATAACTACACACTTCTGCTCTTAAAATTTATTTGAGAATTGTCAGTGGGGGAAAAATATGTTAAAAATAAGTGCTAAGTAATAATCAGTTTAATTGACTGTCTTCTGGAGTTTGAAAGCTCAATCCTTAAGACAGGCAATAAAAAGAATACAACTACTTGATTTCTACCAGGTCATGACTGATAGAACAAGAACAAGCTACTCCCCTTTCAAAATGTTCTGGAAATTTCAGGGGTCAACAAGATACACCTGAAGGGGGTCAGAGGTTATATCGGCCAAGACATAGTGAGACTAACGCCGGAGTAATACAAATAATGCTGGATGTGATTTTAGTTGTATTTTCAATCTGTTTTTATCACACTCTTTCGGATTTTATTCAAGCATTTACGTTATATTTCTCTTAATCTGTCCATTTCAACTTTTTTTCGGAAACTACTGGACAGATCTGGCCGAATTTTTGTATGAACTTTTGTTATGATAAGGAGTAGCGAACTATGTATTATGGTTTCTGTTTAATGCAAAGCTAAGGATTAATAATGACTAAAATGAATTAGTATTTAATGTGAAATTGGGCACACATTTAATCATATTTAGTCATCAAATTGGCATAAAACACACATTCTAAGTCAACGGGCTATAACTTTTCTCAGTTTTTAAAAGTCTAATCTATAATCATGTTTTATAGAAATCGATATTTTAACAGTTAGGACCTTAAAATAGTTTAAATAAGAGGCCCATTGTTCACGGAATCTAAAGAGAACATTTCCATCAATTCCATCTGGGGTCAATTGGGTTCAGTTCTGAAAGTAAGATGCGAACTTCATTAAAATAGATATTATTTCATTTTATAAAACGCATGGTTCCCCGTGAATGTACAGTGAACGAGGCATAAAAAAAAATTCAAAAATGTGCAAAAGTTTAGCATTTGCCCCTCCACCCCCATATGTAGTCCCAAAAGTCCCCAAGGGCGTCAAATTCTGGTGAAAACTAACAAACGATGCAGTTTTAGACTTTGACATATGTAAATTTGAGATTTGCACCATGCAAAAAAAAAAAAAAAATGACTAAGTCCATAATTTGTCTCCCCCACCATTTAGCCCCCAGAGTCCCCAAGGGCTTAACATATTTAAATTTGAATTCAGCACCATGCAAAACTGCTAAATAGATATACACAGAAAATTTTGGACAAGTATGGTAAAATAGTCCCAAAAATGGAGTGTTTTTATTAACCCTAAAAAAGCCCCTGGGGCACACCCAAGAGTTATCGCAATGTGTAGAAAAACAAAATTATTTACAAATCAGTTAGTTACAATATTTCAGAAAGTTCAATAAAAATCCAAGGAATCATTTTTTTAATAAGCACAAACGTGTCAATTTTAGCCATTTTAACCAGAAAGGCACCTCTAGGGGGTCAACCGGAGTTCTTCCGGAAAATCCGTTCTGTTACTTTTTTACTCATATCATGTTTAATGTTTATGCAAAATTTCAGAAAATTCCAAGGCGTGGTTATTGAGAAAAGTGCGGACAGACGAACGGACGGATCTCCGGACGAATGGACAAGGGTGAATTTACAGGTTTACCCTTTTTTTGTCGGGAGACCAAAAATAAAATCAAAGAATATCAAAAAAAGGGTTCAATCATTTTTTATTTAAATACGAATCGAGTAGTCTGTCGTTTTACAACTGTCTGTAAGAAACGCAACGCCAATAATTAGTATATAAAGATTATGTTGCAATATTCGTTTTCTTAGGAATTGATCTCAAGTTGCAATATGCCTTCTTCTTTTTTTTTTACTTAATCTCATATGGCAAAAGAACTTTTTTATAACTTTATCTCATGTTTCAATATGCAGTGTTTTATGAATTGATTTCGTGTTGCAAAATAGTTTTTCTTTTATTTCTTGACATAGGTAAAGAAACGTCTGTATATGCGACGGCCCAAAAATGTACAAAAAAGGGAGGCTAAAGCGATCATTGTACTTCTTTTTTATAAGAATACTGTCTTCAGTTCTTTGTTATTTATTTGTTGATGCAGGCTGAAAATGCTATAACAGTGCGTGCATAACTGGATTAGGTAAAGAATTGGCAAGAATGTCTACAACGATTCATCATCATCTTAAAGAACTTGGAAAGGTTCCCAACTTTGGACAATTGGTGCCTCATTAATTGTCTGAAGGCAACCGTAAAACTGCAGACAAAGAAGATAGGTTCATTATATACAACTCTCTCTCTCTCTCTCTCTCTCTCTCTCTCTCTCTCTCTATATATATATATATATATATATATATATATATATATATATATATACTCGGGGTTTTTTTATATTCAAAAGTAATGGACTAATGAATTCAACGAGGTTGTTAGATAGTGCTCAATAAAAAGAGCTGATAATACTTGTTTATTGTTATATAAACATGCTCACATCCCGCTGCTACAAACAGCCACTTGTTTCAATCAAACAACAGATATCATCAGGCAGCGACTTGACTATTCAAAAGTTCAATGAATAATCTTATTAGATAAGAATAATAAGATTATTCATTGAACTTTTGAATAGTCAAGTCGCTGCCTGATGATATCTGTTGTTTGATTGAAACAAGTGGCTGTTTGTAGCAGCGGGATGTGAGCATGTTTATATAACAATAAACAAGTATATATATATGTATATATATATATATAAGAGCAAGTAGTTAAAAACATATTTAATTTTAAAAAGGAAGAACAAAATAAGTGGATAGTCCTTAATCCGCGGAGTTTCAAAGAAATACTTTCCTTCTCATCAGAGAGTAGGATTTAGCAAAATGCAGGATTTTGCTATATCCTACCCTCTGATGAGCAGGAAAGTATTTCTTCGAAACTCCGCGAATTAAGAACTATCCACTTATTTTGTGCTTACTTTTTCGAATTAAATATGTTTTTAACTCTTTTTCAAAGTGTTTATTAACTACTTTGCTTTTATTATAAGCTCTATTTCCTATCTGGTTTTATCGAGCTTTTACATCTGGTTGAGATTACTTTATAAATATTCACTCTTGAATATTTATAATACAGGGTGACCCAAAAATAACAGAGGACATTCAATTGTTTTTCTGTGCATTTTACAGTCAACGGAGAAAAAAAAGGCCAAAGACCCTAGTGTTTTGATGTAATGTTTTGAATATAATAAATTGATTATGACCAAAGTTTCATTTCATTCGGACAAAACACTAAGAAACGGGGCCTAATTAGAGTTGGGGCCCGTTTTTTAGGGGTCGACCCGTATATTTTAGTTTTGCCATCTTGGATTATTTTGGTAAACTTAACTGTAATTCTTATTATATATATATATATATATATATATATATATATATATATATATATATATATATATATATATATATACACGAGGGGCGTGCAATAAGTAGTGACCCTGACATACTTCCAGTTGTCTAGCTGAAATTTTGCATGTGCATCGATTTATATCCCTGTAGTGTGAAATGGAGCCTGTTGAATGTCGAGCAGTGATTCGGTTTTTCTACTTGAAAGGACGCAAACAACAGGAGACTTTTGATGAAATGAAAGAAACTTATGGTGATAATGCCCCATCATATGACCTTGTAAAACGCAAGCATTGTGAATTCAAACATGGCCGGAAGTCTGTGGAAACAGCTCCCAGACCTGGTCGCCCCTCTTCTATCATTCATGACCATTTGCATATGAATAAGGTGTCTGCCAGATGGATTCCCAGATTGCTCACACCATTCCAGAAGCGAGAACTCGTCGAGTGTTCGAGGATGAATTTGAAGATGTGCCAAGACGATAAGTCAAAGTTTTTCAAAAGACTGATTACGCAGGATGAAACCTGGGTTCATCACTATAATCCAGAGACCATAGCCCAGTCAATGCAGTGGAAGCACTTGGACTCACCACCTCCAAAGAAGGCAAGGGTGCAGTCCTCCGCTGGCAAGGTCATGCTCATAGTCTTCTGGGACCAGGACGGAGTAGTGATGACAGATTTCCAAAGGGTACCACAATTACAGGAGCCTATTATGCTTCACTTTTGAGGAAATTAAGGAAACCTATCAAAATCAAAAGGCGGGACAAGATCAGCAAAGGTACCCTCCTCCTGCAGGACAATTCTCCGGTCCACAACTCGCATGTCGCCAGATCAGAAGCATGGGCGTGTGGTTATGAAATCCTCTCCCATCATCCCTACTCTCCTGACCTTGCACCCTCTGACTTTCACCTCTTCCCAGCCATGAAGTTGTTTTTGAAAGGAAAGCGTTTCCCAGATGATGCAGCCTTGATTTCTGAAGTCAGGTCGTGGTTGGAGGACCAACCTGGGGTGTTCTACAAAAACGGTCTCCAGAACTGTATAACTCTGAGTGGTTCCTATGTAGAGAAAGACTAATAACAAGTTTCGTTGCTCTACTTCTATGGGAAGTGGGTCAGGGACATTACTTATCACACGCCCTCGTATATATATATATATATATATATATATATATATATATATATATATATATATATATATATATATACTAGCAGAAGTACCCGTCGTTTACTGGGTTCAAAAACAGCCTACAGAAAATGGAATCTGATTGATGAAAGTATGATAGGTTATGAAAAAGAGGGGGTTGTAAAGAGATACGTTTTGATAGGTAAAGAGATAGGTTTCGATACTCAAAAATTTTACCCTAAGCAAAATATGATGAAAATAAAGATAATTTTCTCGAAAATATATTTTTGTATATCAACTTTGTTTCCATTCGTAGCCAAGAGTGACCTTACAAAGAGAAAATGTTTTATATATATATATATATATATATATATATATATATATATATATATATATATATATATGTATATATATATATATATATATATATATATATATATATATATATACAAGAAATAAATGTTACCATAGTCAATAAAAGTTACTTTTATGGTAGAAAAGTTCATTGGTTTGTATTTTTAAGTAGTTTGTAAAAAGAAATTTTTTTAATTCACGAACCGGTTTAAAAAAATCAAAATGGCAGCGACTTTGAAATGGAGAGCCCCGTTTTCAATTTGAAAGAGGGACACCTGAGCATTCTGTGTTAACAATTTAAGAGAGTTCCGTCAACGTAAGGAATATTTATAAACATATTTTAATGTTTTCCGCTATTTTGTGCTTGAGGAATATTTGATTTTGGCATGTGTAGTTTATTTAAAAATTCATTTAAGTAGTTATTGCCTCAAATTTTGTTTTAATTTCGGTTCGCTGAAATTATTTAAAGTAAAGAGCATTAAAAACTATTTCAAAACAAAAAAACATGAACTGAACTTTTATTGACTATGGTAACATTTATTTCTTGTATATTTATTTTCTCTAGTAGTCGTTTGTTGGCTTTTCTGCTAAACACTCTTACTATATAATATCGACGAAATATCGAAAAACAAAGAAACAAAAACAGTTTTGAAATTATCATTTCGCTTTCGACGATCATTAAATCTTACTGTCTAGTTTACATCTGTTCGCAGACGTCGATCCCAGTACACATGTAGTCATGTTTGAAGCTGACCTAAATTTTAAATATTAAATCTGGGGGCTTCATATATTTCTTAACCAACGATGGAAGATGACCTATTAGTTTTCTATATCTATATTTCTCTTTTCTATTCAACTGAAGATCAACTTTTCTATCTTTGGATTATACTGATTGAAGGAACAATTTTTATCAATTTGAGCTGATTTTATTAATTATTGATCCAACAAAAAATGGCAGGTGTAAGAAATCAAGTAACACCTCCTAATGAAAACTCGCATGTAGAAACTGCCAAAACATTAACATCGAAGTTGAGCACCTTAAAGAGAACGAAATCACAGAAGAAAATGCAAGAAAAGTAGAAAACATCAAACGATTTATGCACGAGAATAAAACAAAAGTAGCAAAAGGAACAAATTGAAATTAGAAACAGAAAAGATGAATAGGCTCCTACCATCTCAACAGAAACAATCACAGGCATCAACAATTTAATATATGCAGGGGAAAAAATCAGTAAGCATGAGGCTAAAACTTAAAACAAAAACTGACCAAAGCGAAGGATCTACCAAACCTGGATGGGAAATAAGACTGGAAACTCAAATCACCAAACTTCGAAAAGAAGCGATAAAATGGTGAAAAGGGGAGACTAGAACGCACAAAGAAAGACTCAATAGGAAACATGAAAAGGTAAAACACAAGATAGAAGAAAAAGAAGGAAGACTGAAAACGAACAACTTCAAGTCTGAACAATACAAACAAAACAGGACCTTGGAAACCATGAAAGGTAGTTTTATCAAAACGTGAATGGAGGAATAACTAGAACAAACCAACTGGATCAAACAGAAGCCAAACACTTATGGGACCAAATATGAGGACAGCCACAAGACCACAACAAAAATCCTAAATGACTGAAAGACATAAAAAATAAACTCCAGGAACTTGAAGAATGAAACGAAACAGAAATTAATGAAGAAACCCTCAAGACAATCCTGAAGAGAATGGCAAGGAATTTTACGCAATATATGAACAAAAAATGAAAGACAAATGGATTGCGAAAAACATGGCAAGTTCAATAGAAATCTATCAGAGGCATTTGACAAGGCGGTGGTTGTCGAAATGTAACTTCAAGGTTGGGACAGAAGCCCTAATATGTGGCGCACAGGAGCAAACGCTCAGGACAAATTATAAACAGCTGAAAGTCCCCTGTGCCGACTGTGTGGACAGAAAAGCGAGAATGTACAACATTTCGTTAGTAGTTGTGAAAACTTAGCTCAAAAGAAGTACAATTGACGGTATGATAATATTGCGAGAAAGGTCCATTGAGATATATGCAATAAAAGAGGGTTGGAATGCAGTGCAAAATAGTATGAGCATGTTCCAGAAAGAGTGAGGGAGAGTGATAATGTGAAAATATTGTGGTATATGAATATCTAATGTGATAATGTGAAATTATTGTGGGATATGAATATCTAATGTGATAATGTGAAATTATTGTGGGATATGAATATCTAATGTGATAATGTGAAATTATTGTGGTATATGAATATTTAATGTGATAATGTGAAATTATTGTGGGATATGAATATCTAATGTGATAATGTGAAATTATTGTGGGATATGAATATCTAATGTGATAATGTGAAATTATTGTGGTATATGAATATCTAATGTGATAATGTGAAATTATTGTGGTATATGAATATCTAATGTGATAATGTGAAATTATTGTGGTATATGAATATCTAATGTGATAATGTGAAATTTTTGTGGTATATGAATATCTAATGTGATAATGTGAAATTATTGTGGTATATGAATATCTAATGTGATAATGTGAAATTATTGTGGGATATGAATATCTAATGTGATAATGTATGCAAGACGACCAGATTGAGTTTTGTTGGAAAAAGGGAACACAAGGCAATAATCATTGATATAGCAGTACCAGTTGATATGAATATGGAGGAAAGAAGGAAAGATGAATGTCGAAAAATATCAAGACTTTAAAAGGGAGATAAAAGGATTGTGGAAGTTGAAGAAGGTAGATGTTATACCTATTGTGATGGAAGCCCTCGGGAGTGTATCTAAAAGATTTGACAAGTGAACTGAGAAAATTGGGATCCATTGCAATGTTGGAGCACTTCAAAAACTGCCTTGTTAGGAACCGCAAGAATCTTGCGGAAGACTGAGAAAAGAAGATGTTGATAGCCTATGGTCATTTATTCGCTTATCAGTATAAAATCGACAATACCAACATATGTGAATAATAATAATAATAATAATAATAATAATAATAATATTTTTGGCTACATGTTAGTTTCATTTGATGAATATAATATCCATATATATATGTGTGTGTGTGTGTGTGTGTGTGTGTGTGTGTGTGTGTGTGTGTGTTCCAGATGAGTTTACATGGTAAAATTCCAGAGAATGCTTACTGTGTTTATATGAGAGTGATAAATAATAAATGTAGCTATTTAATAGGTATAAACAGTTTTATTTATGCAAACATGATTTGGTTTATATTAGTTAAAAACATAAGACACCCCTCATCAAATACCATGCCTGCGATTAAACAATATCTTAATCGAACAATGTATTAATCTTAAGTAATAGATTTTCAAAAAGAAAAAGAATAGAGAAGAAAAAACAATTTTATGGCAAGTAGAAGCTAATGGGTATGTTTTGAGAGAATTGTTGTTATTTGTTTATTTCATTGGAAGAGGCTGATCATGCTACAACAACGCGTCAAAAGGTAATATTTTCACTGGATTGTTCTCCCCACTGCTTTAACTGCGGGAGACTTGAATAGAAAAACCAGCTGAGAAACTGTTATCGAGAATCCGCCCAGTAGGTGCTATTTACGTGTCCCGTTACCTATCACGCTGAGATATCCGTCTGGGTAGTACATAAAAAACACCCTTTGCCACCCGGCTTCTCGGTGGAGGAAGTTCATCATTGCTTTCTGCCTGAGGTACCCTGACCGAGGAATGCCGATGAGACTGCCTAGGTAATTTTTGCTAGGTCTGAGTACTCCTTATTTAGGGGTGCTGTTTGCTCCCTCATCTTACAGCTTTGTCTCACATGTTGCTGCGGTGGGAAGCAAGTAAATAACTGCACTTGTCCTCACCAGCATCATCATCAGCACCACTGACTTACCGGGCGGCTATCACTTTACTTTTATGTTCGTGTGTCCACAAATATTGCGAACTGAACGTCATCGACGAATGAGTGGGATGATACTACTTTCATGCAAAAGCACGCACAAAATAACGATACGAAGTTTGCGATGCAGTGGGCGTAAAATGGCTGTCGTATAAGCTGCATAATCGCTACTCATGCTATAAATACTTCCGATTTTGATCGGAATAAATGTTCAGCTAGACAAAGAAAGGAAAAGAATTATCAATGATTAAATTTGACTAAGAATTGTTAATATCAAAATTAACTTACATTGAATTTATTAAATACAATCTCTTAGTTACAAAAGAAAATTACAATCTTTTGTAGAAGAGGCACGTCGCGAAAAAATAGGCTTATTGTCCACAATCCCTCCCCCATATAAAAAAATCAATAAAAAAAAAAGAAAAATCTGTATCATGTATGTACTCTTGATGAGAAGAAAATATTCCATTCCAAAAATTACGTAAATTGATCAAGTGGTTTTATTTTTAAATAAGTAAATGACATTTTATGACGAACCGAAAAGCGGCTGTCTTGTCCACCATTTTGAAAACAATCAAAACAACTAAAGGAAAATAACTCAACAGTCATTAAAACTTGCGAGATTAATTCACATTAATCGCTTAAAACTGATTATCTTTCTTTATTTTTTTTAAGAGGAAAATATAGACCCAGCAATTATGTGCTGTATTCACACTTGCACCTGTGGAGTTAAGATTAGAATTATGCTGTATAAGGCGCCACTGTAGAGCGCAACGATTATATAAAGAAAAAATCTTGTTTAAATTCTAGAATTTTTAAAAGTTAACTTATTAATTAAACGTTAATAAGTAAATAAAATGTTATATGCAAATGCTGGATATCATATAAAATTCTAAACAATTGTCTAAATCATATAAACGTCACCAATAATGTGAACAATATGGGATGATTCCGGTGCCAAATAGACATACGGAAATACTTATCTTATAAATAGGACATTGTATTTATGGTAGGTTATTGGTCCCCGACAAAGGAGGGATTGGACCTCATAATTCACTCCCATCGTTCGTTCGTTTGTTCGCACTTTTCTCGATAACCACGCTTTGGATGTCTTTGAAATTTTGCACAAAACATGAGTCATCGTAAAAATAAATTTTTGCCAGAACAAATTTTCCTGAATAACGCTGGGGCATTATAGGGGTAAAAATGCCACCAAATCGTTTTTCTATTCATTTATTCGCACTTTTCTCAATAACCAAGCCTTGAAATTTTTTGAAATTTTTCACAAACGTTAGTCATGGTGAAAGGAAATTTTTGTTAGAACAGATTTTCTAGGATAACTCTAATCGCCCTCCCCCCTGGGGGCATTATAGGGATAAAATTGTCTCCAAATCGTTTGTCCGTTTGTTTGTTCTCGCTTTTCTCAATAATCACGCCTTGGATTTTTTTTTTTTTAGAAATTTCGCGCGAACATTAGTCATGATGAAAGCAAATTTTTCACTCGTAGAAATAGTCGCGCATGCTCGATTTGTTTCTTTTTATATTGTATCGTAAAAAAAGAAAATAAGCCTATAAGCTTATATGTATTTTGTGTTGATGATTACGAACTCATTTTAAAAGAAAAATCAGGGAAAGTTACTTTTTTAATGAAATCGAGTTTCATAAGAATTGCAATTCTTTAACACTGTGGTTTGTTTCTATTTACTTGCCTTCCAACAAGAGCAAAGTTAAATACGAAGTCTGTTTTTATATGGAAAAATCCAGCTTCCCAATAAAAAGGCAGATAGGAACAAAAATAAAATTGTCTCAATCTAAAACTTCTTCACTGCTAAAGATATCCCCAAATTGATTTGAAACTTTTTTTGTTGTTGTTTTTTTACAGATAAACATAAATACAACGATTTTATTGGAATTAAACTGGGATTGAGGAAACCACCGATTGATAAAAAATCATTAAAAAATCAAAGAAGTAGTTTAATGGAATTTTCAGTATTTATTACTCAAGTTACGGTTTTGGTGATAATGTAGAAAAATAATTTAAAATAAATAAACGGTAATTTGACCTTCACCTTTCTCTGCCTGCTCCATCCTCCGCACATTTGACCAAACACTTCCATCCTTCCATTCTGTGATGGTTTGTTCCCATCTTTTCTTCTGTTTTCCTCTATTTCTTCTTCCTCTGACTATTCAATTTGGGAATATCTTTAGTAGTGAAGAAGTCTTAGATTGAGACAATTTTATTTTTGTTCCTATCTGCCTTTTCTATAAATTTTAATAGCAACCTTAATTCAAACGATAAAGTAAATGTATAATTAGAGAAAACACCTGATAAAATAGAAATGCATACCACGTTTTATAATTTCGCAAGCTCCTGCTACCGCAAGAGAAAATCCAACCTGAAGCAAATTTCTGAATTAATCGCTGTAGATATTTCCTAAAAAATTTTAAGAACCTTAAATACTCCTATAATAATGATCATAAATGTAAAGCTTCCGTTCCTGAGACCTTACTACAAACAATAAAACACTAATAGAAAAATAGAATATTATAAAAAAAACTAGCATCTGCAAATTACTAAGCATATGTTACCTCTGTATAAATGAAAAGCTTTATATAATTAGATTTAACGATAAGTGAGAAAATTCTTGATTTAATTTCAGTTAAATTTTTAAAATCACTGAAACAAATGTAATCGTTCAGAAAAATTAGATAAAATTAATCGACGTGAAAATAAAAAGGAAAACAAAATTAAATAAGTGAAATTTCAAAACACAAAAGATTTCCCTGCGCGAAAAGTATCTCAGCAATCGATATTTGTTGCCTCTTCTTATTTCATAAAATTATTTGGCATACGTGATTATTCTTTACTTACATTTTATTAAGATATTATATATATGATTAAAAGCAAGCCTGCCCTTTGTACATGAAAATAAAATTCATATGTATGATTATTCTATTATATAGATAAAAAGAATGTTAATATAAAGTATTATTATATGAATCAAAAACTTATCGATTTTAAGTTATATTTTTAGATTTTAACCCACTCAAGTTGCAACTGATTTTTAAAGGCCGTTATTGTTTTATTTCTTGGCACTTAAAAAAGTGTAAAAGAAAAATCCTAAAGTTTACTTAAGTTCGAATTTTATATTCAACATAAGAGCAACATCAGAGGAAATTAAAAATAAAAGTCTTGCGTTGCATTTTCGGCGAATTGACGATCCTTTCTCTAAAACAGATGGAAGCTGATAACGTACGAGGGGCGTGCAATAAGTAATGCTTCTGACCCACTTCCAGTTGTCCGATCTTGCTGAAATTTTGCATGTGCAATGATTTATATCTCTACGGGTTATGTGGCATATTACAGCTCTGAACTAATTGTAGTTTCTGTTTTACAGGTGTTTGAACTGAGTCAGGTGTGAAATGGAGCCTGTAGAATGTCTTGCAGTGATTCGGTTTTTGTATTTAAAAGGACGCACACCACAGGAGACTTTTGATGAAATGAAAGAAACTTATGGTGATAATGCCCCATCATATGAACTTCTAAAACGCTGGCACCGTGAATTCAAACATGCTCGGAAGTCTGTGGAAACAGCTCCCACACCTGGTCGCCCCCTCCATTATGCCATTGATGTCCGTCAAGTTGAGGCTGCCATTTTGGAAGATCGGCGCATTACTATTCGCCGAATAGCCCAAGATGTCAAGATTAGTACAGGGTCTGTGGAAACTATCATTCATGACCATTTGCATATGAATAAGGTTTCTGCCAGTTGAATTTCCAGGTTGCTCACACCATTCCAGAAGCGAGAACGCATCGAGTCCTCGAGGATGAATTTGGAGATGTGCCAAGACGATAAGTCAAAGTTTTTCAAAAGACTGATTACACAGGATGAAACCTGGGTCCATCACTATGATCCAGAGACCAAAGCCCAGTCAATGCAGTGGAAGAATTTGGACTCACCACGTCCAAAGAAGGCAAGGGCTCAGCCCTCCGCTGGCAAGGCCATGCTCACAGTCTTCTGGGACCAGGACGGAGTAGTGATGACAGATTTCCTGGCAAAGGGTACCACAATTACAGGAGCCTATTATGCTTCACTTTTGAGGAAATTTAGGGAAGCTATCAAAATCAAGAGGCGGAGCAAGATCTGCAGGACAATTCTCCGGTCCACAACTCGCATGTCGCCAGATCAGAAGCACGGGCGTGTGGTTATGAAATCCTTCCCCATCCTCCCTACTCCCCTGACCTTGTACCCTCTGACTTTCACCTCTTCCCAGCCATGAAGTTGTTTTTGAAAGGAAAGCGTTTCCCAGATGGTACAGCCTTGATTTCAGAAGTCAGGTCGTGGTTGGAGGACCAACCTGTGGTGTTCTACAAAAACGGTCTCCAGAACTGCATCAAAAGATGGGAGAAATGCATAACTCTGGGTGGTTTCTATGTAGAGAAAGACTAATAACTGTGCCAAGTTTCGTTGGTGTACTTCTATGGGAAATGGGTCAGGGGCATTACTTATTGCACGCCCCTCGTACGTACGAACAGAAAATTACCTTAGCGTATTATTGTATTGATTAGAAAATTGGAATAGACAGTGATGAAAGGAAGATGTGTAACAGTTAATAAAATTATAAAATTTGAAAAGTTTGATGCAAACCTAAAGAGACACATAAGCTACACGCTATTAAATACATAGGCTTTTACAATTAAATAACATTTTAATGAAAAATAAAATATTTTAAAGGTAATTAATGGGTCAAATTTTCAAGATATTTAAATATCCGGTTTTTAGTATTAGTTTCTACGGAGAATTGCCTTTATTCTTTGATCTGCATATACTTTTGTAATAGTGATGATTGAGTTTCGACTATGGCTGCAATAAGACGTGCTTTGTCTTTAAAGTAAAGGAGGATGGGAGGATAAAATAATTTCAGTGACCTAAAACGTACAAAATGTTTTTAAATAGAATAAATATTTTGTATTAATATTTATTAATTTTTTTTTATCGCTCCAGCCAAGGCATAAAGCCACGATATAAGGAGCTAAAAATACGACTTCAAAGTTACTAACTAGCCAAATGTTGAATGGAGAGATTTCGACTAGAAAACAGGAATTCTTCTTTCTCTGCCAAAAACATCACCATAAAATGAAAACTACAGGAGAAAATAAAAAAGCGGTAATTTATTAAGTAACTAGAAAGAAAATCGTTCCAGGACAGGTAAAATTAATTCTCCGAACATAAGAGTAATTTAACACCTTTATGTTCTCTTTTGCAAATTAAAATCAATATAGAATCATACTCGACCTTATTTCTAGAATCCTTAATCGAATTTTTGATTAAAATCTATTACATAATTTGGATTCTAGAAAATGTCTAAAATGTAATGTTTGAAAATCAGCAAGTTTTGTTTAATTGATGTTTGATCAACTCTAATGCAAATCTGAAATATTTTTTTAAATAAAGGGGTAGTATATTATACTCCCTAAAAATACTGTACAATATTCGAATATTTTAATTGATGACCAATACTTATTGTTAAAATTTCACAAAATCGGAAGTATCAAAGTGTTCACGAAGTGCAACCACTCCTTTTTGCCCCTTTGACATAAAATTAAATTCATTTAAATATAACCCACATTACCCAAACTTACGCCCAGTAGCTGTGTTCTAAAATTGATAATGATCGTTTTATTAGTTTAAGAGAAAATGGCGGATAAATAATTAAACCAAGTTCAAGTTTATGCCATTCATTATTTATAATACTCCCATAATATACTTCATTTTTTTAATCGCAGTCATTCATTTCTGATAAAGGCAAAAGTATTTTCATATTCATTGTCCATCCCTACTAATACAATACTAATAACGCGTATAAAATATTGATGGATTGTGTGGGCTCAAGCATTACACTTTGTTACATATTTTAATCTCGTATGACAATGAGCGTATTTATTTGACATTTAACATAAAATGTGTCCTTTCTTTCCTAGGTAATACCAATACTTACGTGAGGTAAGTGGCCATTGATCTTTTTGCTATGAACTACACCTACTTTTTTCTTGCTTCATCAATCTCTGCAAGTGTTTAAGATTGGGCCTACTCGCTAACGTCCTATAAAGTGTTTGGTTGCCTAAGCAACTAATACGTTTTATAAAAGAATATAAACAGCTTAAAATATTTAGTAGCAGTTTACAAGATATGCGAGATGATTGCTTTGGGAAATTCTTGTTTCACTCCTTTTTACTAGTGCGTTAACTTTCTCTTCTACGTGTATTGTCCTTTATTTCTTTCTCCCCAATAGTCTTCTTTTTTCGACTGGCTAAAAATTATGTAAACTAGGCTTTTCCCATCGGCACCTTTCAGTTACTTATTACATTGTCTCATCCGTTATTTATTACCTTTTCTCGAGTTCTTGCGAGTTGGGACATAGTCTTTTTGTTTATTGACTTCTAACAGAGTTGAATTCACGATTTAGCAATATTTCATAAATTTTACACTTGAGCCAACTCTAATTTACCAACAACCGCATATCGCTGCAGATACTTTTGGCAAATTCACATTTTTTTTTAACTTCAGCTCTATTAAATAATGTATGCAGTTCAATTCACATATAGTGATATGATCCCGATAAAGGGATATGTATTTTACGAGATTTAAAAAAAATATTTAAATTTCAACGATATTTCTCGCGGTTGAGGTTGACCGTGAGGTTAGTTCCTTGCTAATGGAGTCAGAGATGGATTCGTGGCCGGGTTCGAATCTCTTGACCGTGTAACCCTGCATTGATGATTCCTGAAAGGATGAAATACTAGTGCGTATAGGTATTATAGTAATATATATATATATTATTTTTTAATGTAAAATCCATATCCTTTCTCGGGATCATATCACTAATAAATAGTGAATTGAACGGTATATATATATATATATATATATATATATATATATATATATATATATATATATATATATATATATATAATATATATACTAGCTGTACCCTGCCACGCGTTGCTGTGGCTCAATTTGGTGTAATGGAAAATTCTAATAAAAAGAGAAAATGCATGTTTCTTATATTCTTAGTACAGCAATCCACTCCAAAAAGTAAAAAAAAAAGGGGGGGGCGAAAATGAAAAAAAAATAGTACTCTTTCAGAATTGGATCCTGATCCTCGGGATTACCGTCAATCATGGCTTGGCCTCGACCAACAATCAGTGGATAAAACTGAACGTAGCAAAAATGTTGAAACGCTAAATGTTTGTTTTTTTTTGTTTTGTTTTCTGTATACAAAAATGTGAATTAGTAATTAATATTTGAGTGATGGGGGAGGGGAGGTTACTATACACAGATTCAAAAAAGTTGTCCAAAAACAAATAAATGAAAGCAAAGGTAAGGTAAGTTACGTTTCTACCTAACTGGATAATTGTTTAGTGTTTTTATGTAATGTAAAATGTTTAATCGGTTGGAAAAACAGAAATGGTTGCAGACTCTGTTGAATACGTTAAGTTTAGGAAAGTAAGTTGAACAATACAGTGTCAAAAACCCACCGAATATATGTTACCATGACATAGGCTGACATAGTCGGTGGGTTTGTGACAGTATTTTGTATAGCTTTTTAGTTTTAACTCACTTTCTCAAACTTAAAGTAATAACAGTGTCCGCCACCATTTGTATCTTTCAAATACACCGATAAACACTGTTTTTCGAGCCGACTAAACGTTACATTAAATGAAAAGTGTTTGCATTACTAAACACAGATACAAAGAAGTTGTCAAAAAATAAATATATAACAAATAAATGTTTTCAAAGGCAAGAAAAGTAAATGTTCTACCTAACTGGATAAGATTCTAGTGTTTTTATGTAATGCATAGTGTTTAATCGGTTCAAAAACATCCAGTGTTTATCGGTATATTTGAAAAATACATATGGCGGCAGACTGTATTGAACACGTTAAGTTTGGGGAAATTTTGGGAAAATGAGTTTAAACTAAAAATCTATAGAAAATACTGTTAGGAACTCACTCAATATATGTTACTGTGACGTAGGCTGACATATAATCAGTGGTTTTAAACTTTTGCTCGATACAGGTGACGACTTTTAAGAGTCCCTTTTCGTGATTACCTGGTTTGAGGATATTATACAACTAAACGGCAAATCTGCCACAAAAACCCGGTATTATTTTACTTTAAGGCCTGTCTCATGTTCGTATATAACGAAATATTTTATTGTAGATTTCAGTGTACTAAAAACGAATCTGCAAACCGCTTCCGTCGCAAAAAGAAAGTTTTCATGATATGAAGAAATTACTTTTTCGAAAAGTGGGTGATCACTTTTCAATGTAAATTTAACTTAGAATGAGCACCCACTTCTGGCCACCTGAGAGAGGGGCATTTTATTGTTTATTTTAGTTATTTATAGAATCTGCATGTTCTTCCGTAGATTTTACACTGTATTTACAAGGTAAATACGATGTGATGAGTTCATTGATCTTTTTTAGTTAAGTTATATATTGGGGTTGTCACCTGTGAGATTATGGGACGAAGTGGGAAATTAGGTTTATGGTTTTTATGTTGACATATAAATATCAGGGTTTATAATCTCCAATTATTAGGGGGAGTTTTAGATTGTCTATTACAGGATTATTCGCGGTGATAAGTTTATTTACTTGAATTTTTAGATCATTAACAGAGCTTCTTTGAACTTTCTTAAATTTTCTAGGATCGTCCAAAATTGTTTGGAGTTTACAAAAATATTCAGTTTTATTAAGTAATACATATTGGTTTTATCCCCTATTCTAACAATTAAGTTTGGGTGTTTTTTTTTTAGTTCATTTGCAGACTTTTTTAATTATCGGTTAAAATAGTTTTAGATTTTTGGAATCTATTTTTCATAGCCTCAGTCCTAAGTATATCTTTAATTCCTGGATGTGTAGTGATTATCTTTTCGTTTTCTAGATTAACAAGATTTTCATATAGGAGTTCTATTTCGGCCTTTTTATTTTGTTAGTTGTAAGTGCTAAATAAATGAAAATTAGGTCCGAGTGTGAGAAATTCTTTTTTGATGCTCCGTTAGTTCTTGGTTGGAAATATTAATATAACTTTGCGTTTGATGGGGGAGTAATATATTGCCTTTGTACAGCGTGTTCAGTTTCTTTTGTAAAGTTGTTCTATGTAAGAGTTCAAATTGATTAAGAATTTCGGAGAGATTGTGTGGGATATAGGTAAATTGATCTGCGGTAATCATATTTTTCAGTTGGTTTTCTAGATCGAGGACTTTAGAGTTATAGTTGTTGATCAGTTTATGGGCAATGGCAATTTACCGTTAATTAAGTTGACTCTGAAATTTTAAGTGTTGGTTTCATTTTGAGCCATTATTAATTTGAATCAAATTAGTAATATCCAAGAAAATTATTAACATGTTAATATATATTACCGTAACCAGTTACACACGAACTAAAAAAACGATGAGAGTATTCTTTATTTTTTTCTGAGTCTTTTCCTACCCAATCCTTTTTCGTGGTGACATTTGGCACACTGGTATTTCTGACCGTGATGCCAGGTATACCTCCATTTGAGAATACTGATTTATAAAGACAGGAATTTCAAACTCGTCATATATAATTCTCATGGAAATTTTCTTTGTACTTTCCGTGACATTTGCAGTGTACCTAGGTTTCAACTCATTCCAATGATTGATTTTTGTAGAGAAATTTTTTTATGTCATACATCATACTAACCTGGGAGCCCGGCGTCGCTCGGATGTTTGGAGGTGTGTGTTGAGCAAAAAAAAAAGTGGCAGTAGGCAGAATGGCTCGAACCCATGAATGTGGAAAGAGGTGTCAAAAAAATTGGTAGTAGCGTGGGAAGGGAGTCCAAACAACAGTAGGCAGCCAGTGTGAAGAGAGGTTTTTAAAAATAAGTGGTATAAGGCAAGCCGGCTCGAACCCGTGACGCGAAGGCGGAAAAGAAAGTGAAAGAAAATCTGTCGTCTTAGCCGATGTCTCCATGACACAACCGAGAGTCAAAAGCGTTGAAATTAATAGAAGTCAATACAACGATGATGACGATGACTTGCTAAAATGATGGCGAAAAAAATCGACCTCTCCTTGTATGAAACGGCCGAGATTAGGGTAAAAGAATTAATTTTTGGGACAGTTTTCGGTATTTGTCGTCCGAGATGTCGAGCTTCAAAATGATACCAATCTTGTCAAGATCTGTCGCCTCTGCCGAAAGTTTTTGTCGAAACATACATACATACATACATACATACATACATGCGTTTAAACAGACAGGTGAGATTTATATTATAGATATCCCAATTTTTGTTTACTATACATTCTTCTTGAGACATTTTTCAGCACTAAAGTTTTTGAAAAAGACTAAGTCTGCTGATTTATAAACTTTAGTTATCGGTTGTTTATTATGAATGACTAGCCTGGCGTTGCCCGGGTGTTTGGAGGTGTTAGGGTTAGGGTTAGGGTTTGGAGGTGTGTGTTGAACAAAAAGTGGTAGTAAGCAGGCTCGAACCCGTAACGCGAAGGAGGAAAAGAACGTGAAAAAAATGACATCTTTGCTGTCGTGCCCATCGCCAAATCGGAGGTTTCAATTAAGGCTAGTCAATCGAAAAGAGGGAATGACTTTCGAAAATATTGGTGAAAAAAGCAACCCCTCCCTGTAAAAAACTGCCCAGTTGAAGGCGAAAGAATGAATGTTTTTGACCAAGTTTTTGATATTTGCTGTCCGAAGGGCCAAACTTAAAAACGTCACCGATCTCGTGAAAATTCGTTGCCTTTGTCGAAAGTTTTAGGCAGACATACATACATACATACTAATTGCATCGTCTTTACAGACGTTAGCCATCCCAATGCTCCCCGCCAACCTCATCAGGTCAATTCTCGGCGACATCTAAACCCCGTCCGTGAGCCAGAAGTTTACTTTTCAGGCCAGCATTAGACTTGCACAGTCTGCCACACATATGGCAAACAAAGTTGTGCGTTAAAACTTGTTTCACTTCTGGCTCCTTTTTTTTTTTTTTTTTTTTTTTTGCTCACTTTGGTCATGGCATGTGTTTCTTATGGTTATGTAAGCTGCTTTTGAGAGGAATACGCGATTACAAGCCTCACATTTCCAGTTGTTCAATTCAATGGGCAAAACCCACACGTTCCCTTTCAGAAGGCTTCTCTCGTGTTCAGCATGAGTAATTTTTTCCCTTACAAAAAATTCAGAATCCTCTCCAACTAGCCTCCCCCATTCAGGCCGGCGTTCTGCCAGGGTCTCCCAGTTCTGAACAGGAATCTTAAAAGCTTTAAGATCGTCTTTTATGCAATTCTTGAAACGCTTCTTTGGTCAATGTTGAGGACGTTTCCCAGTCTTAAGCTCGCTGTAAAACAACTGCTTAGACAGCCTCACATCCTCCATTCGAACAACGTGACCTACCAAGCGCAACCGGTTCCTCGTCACCAATGCTTCGATGCTCAAACACCCTGCCTTCCCTAACCCTAACCCTAACTCTAGCCTTCCCAAGAGTATATGTGTCAGTTGTCAGTGACTGCAATTTCACATTTAGAACTCGTCTAAGGCATTTCTGATGCCTCAATACATACATACATACATACATACATACATACATTTAAACAGACAGGTGAGATTTATTATACATAAATCTCAATGATTTCTTCGCAGGAATAGGAAACATCAAACCGAGCGTATTTTCTTGCTAACATTTACTTTGCTGGTGATAAATATTCCGGTTTAGCGTGATTTTGTAAACTGCCAAAATTTTCTTAATACTTCTTTCATTTGTGTTCATGCATTGATTCTTTTTCAGAGTCATTTGAATGTGTTCACAAACATTTTTCCATTCTATTTGATCTTAGATGGTAAGCTGGTGTTGTCACATGCTAAATAGATAATAAATTGCAGTATTTCGTAAATTCTTTTCCCATGAACTAGGTTCCATTATCGCTGGCTAAATTTTCGAGATTCGAAAACGGCTAAAGATTTCGTTAAATGCATTCATTGTATTTGTTGTCGTAACAATTTCTGGACACTTTATGAAACTGTCAACAATAACCAAGTAATACGATTCATTTATGAGCCTCGCATAATCGACATGTTTTAATTTTATAGTGGATTCCTTGCTGCCAGTTGACATCTTTGTCATTGCTTAACTACACTTTCTATGTCCTTGTCAATCCTAGGCCTATGCGTTTTACCTTTGTATTAACGATTCTATTTGCTAAATCCCTGGATGACCCAAGTAAAATTCTTCGGGTATTCTCTTCTGCAGAGTATCCGGCATTACTACTCTATCTGCATATAATATTAGCTGGTTGCATATAGAAAAGGGTGGCGCACTATTTCCCTTTTTATTTTTCTCGTTCCATCAGACTTGCCTTTTCTCATGAAATTATCCTTTTCCACTGTTTTCTATTTACATCTTCTACTGTAACCAGATGTTTTCTAATGGTATTACATAACAGACTAAACAATAAATTTTCGTCTCTCGGCGCCGCAATTACTGTTTTTTTTTGGGGGGGGGTCTCGAATGGTTCTGTATATTTAGGTATCAATCTTGATAACCCGTCGTCGTGACCTATTTTCTTTTAAGGTACATATTCTATTTTAAAATTATAATTAAATAGAATTATGCCCCACCGTTGTAGTCGATTTTCCGTCTTAGTTAATATACATTTTTTAGAACAAAAAATTATCACCGGTTTGTGGTTTGTTTGCAGAATACACTCTCTTCCGTATAATAACTTTTGAAACTTTTTTCAGAGCGCACATTATTTTTAAACTTTCTTTTTTATTTGACTGTAATTTGTTTCTGCTATTAGATTTATAGATCCATCTTCCAATTTGCGAAGCAATACGGCATTCAATCCCTCATTATTAGCATCTGTCGCAACCATGATTTGTCCTCCTCGAGTCGAAATGTGCTAATGGTAGGTCTGCTAACAACCGGCTTTATATATTTAAAAAAAAAAAACTGCTCACATCATTTTAACCATATCCACTTTGTGCCCTTTTTTACCAACTGATTTAACGACGCTCTCAGATCATATACTTTTGGGATATATATTCTATAGTAACCTACTGCTCCCAAGAAAGCCCGGAGTTTAGCAACGTTATCAGATACGGGTATGTTCTTAAGAACTTCAGCTCTTTCTGGCTCTGCTTTTGTTCCTTTACTGTCAAACATCTGGTCTAAATATTTTTCTTCTTCCAGAAGTCGCATTTTTCAGAACTCGTATTCTTCAATACTCTGAAATAGTGCTGTACTATGGGTTTCGTGTTGCGTCTAATTTTCACTTTAACCCAAATATCACCCAACAATGCGATTGCTTGTCCTATACCGGCCAGCATTTTCCCATTATTTGCTGACATAGACTAATTTAAAAGGAAGACGATTAAGTTTTAAAAGTCCTTTATGTTAGTTTATTGTTAGATACTTTGTACATTCTTCACTAACATTAACCTGGGGGTAAGTTTCAAACAAATTTAACATTGAAAACACTCTACCAGCGTTTAATTTAGACAGTAAATGGTAGGGGGTATGAATGGTCTTTCAAACAGACGTTCAACGAAGTCGAAAATCAGATCTCCGATTTTCCGATTTTCTTTCTTATATATACGATTAGTGACGCCCAATCCGAATAACCGAATTTCGAAATTACACCAATTTATCACAACCTTCCTAATTCCTCACTTATTGCATATAGTGTCGAAAATAGCAATTTTCTTTTGGGTTTAATCATGGGTTTAAAACTTTCGTTTAATTCAAAATTAACTTCTGTTTTTGTGCATAAACCGAGTCTTTCTGAAAATAAATCGCGAGAGAATCCGTAAGAAATCTTTCCGCTTGTTTCGACTTATATTCCTCTGCGACGTTAACTTTCTTACAGAAAAAATTAACTGGTAATTTTCATAAGTTAAACAATACAATCTAGTTTATACCAAAAGAAATCTGAAGGTTGTTAAATGAAAAAAAAAAAAAAAACTGGGGAAGAAAATAAATTATTCACTTTCTGTAAGTAACCATGTCTTTCTAATGTTCTTCGTTAGATTTCTTTTCAACTTGGGATTAGTTCGTCGTTAGACTCTTTTTTCTATTTGTGAGTTTGTTTCAAATTCTACGTGACCACTGATATGATCCCGAGAAAGAAATATATATCGTTGAAGTAGCTGAGCGGTCTTGCTCCAGTTTCAGTAATAAATCTACTAAGTCGCCATATTGAACGAGTATGGTAGTCGCAGTTGATCTTCCTAGAGCGAGGCTTGAGTTCCATTCGACGTCTTGCCCAAGTGGCTTCGCTTTCATTTTATGGTTATAGATAAAAAAACAGAAAAAAGTATAGCAGTTTTTTAAAAAGCTTTTAAACCTTTCTTTTTATTTCATTTCAAATAATCATCAATAACAGAAACTTTTACTCTTGGCACTCAAAATAAACGTTAACAATTGGTTCAACATGATAGAAACAAAAAAAAAATACAAACAGAAAAAATAAGACATCAGCAGTTACTGCTCCCACCCGTTTCCAAATACCTAATCTTGCCTCACTATGGTAGGGATCGTGGCAACGTGGAAGTGTCAAACCTATTTGCATTTAGTGAAAATCTAGCAGGACTCGGCATCAGAATCTGTTGTCCTCTTGTCGTCTTTGCTTGTCAGAGGCAAAGACGGTTTAATCGTTTTGTTTTACGGCATATCAACCGTTCTTGGGTTGTTTCGTTGGTTTGGTTGTTTTTGTTTTACGGCATATCAACCTTTTTCAGGTTATTTAATGCCGAATCTAGTTATTTTGAAGAACGATTTTTAATGGAGTATATATTTTTTAAAGTCAGATTCTATTTAACCCATAGTTGGGACCCTAACAGGTGCTACCACGCCGGGTCAGAGTGGACCTGGGAGCAATGGCAATTAGAGGGTGGCTCCACACTCCCCAAGGCCCGCAAGGTGGGACCTCACCATCGGATATAGTTTTAGGTCATATCCAGGACCTCTTGGGTTGTTTAATGTCGAATCCAGTATTTTTGAAAATAAAGTTTTATGCTTCAATTCTTAATATATTCAAATATTTATTCATGGAGTTTGTTTTAGTTGTTTTGTTTATACGCCATATAAATACTTTTCGGGTTATTTAATGCAGAATTCAGTAATTTGGGGGGGATTCAGATTCTGATTCCTTGTATCTTCAGATATTTATCTATGGTTTTCGGTTTGGTTTGGTTGTTTTGTTTTAGGTACATCGAGCATTTTTGGGTTTTTTTAATGCTGATTTTGGTGATTTTGAAAAAGTATTTTATGCTTAAAGTTCTTTATATCTTCAAATATTTAATGACTGTGTTTGGTTTGGTTGTTTTGTAGAGGAAAATTCTTGTTTTCAACTTTTTAAGACATGATAGAGTTTCACAAAAAGAACAGAAAAAAACAATACCATCAATGTTTGATGCATTTTATCTCATGAAGCAAATGTCCTCTAGACAGCTGGATCTGGTATCACAATGGGCAAGCAAAATCATATGTTTTAGTATAGGTTAGAATCACAGCTGATTTGGCTACAGATTATAACTGCTATAATAAACCAAAACGTATCGATCATTACAAGCTACAATTAAATTTAATGTAGATAATTACTTGCAGCTAAAATGAAACTGGAAACAAACAATAATTTCAATATCGACCAAGATATTTGTAAATGATGGTTAAACACAAGAATTATTAACTGGACTGTACGCAATTACAGAAATTTAACAATCACTATAAGCAATCTAATGTATAGTGTTATCTTGTAAAATTTTAAAAAGTGGGTCTAAGTATCAACCTATCAATCAAGTATTTGATTCTGCCAATTGTTATTTGTTATCGTCGTACTATGTTATGCCTATTAGATTTTATATGTATTATTTTTTTATCTTCCCTTTGCTGAGTTAAAAACTAAAATTCAATGATTGCTTCCTAATTATCAGTAGTTTGGTGTGCATTAATTTGTATATCAATGAATTAGCAGCCCTAAAATACATTATAAAAAGATCAAAGGCGAGAAGATAGAGAGAAGTGATTACCACGAAAGATACGTGCGCGGCCTGGCAGTTATTTTTTCTAATTAGACCACAAGCTATTTCGGTAAGAACTGAAGGGATTTAAAATGCCATTCGGTTGTATTTTATATATATAAAAAAAGAATCGTCACCTAAAAATAAGTTAAAATGGGATTCAGTTGGATTTTATGAAAAGAGTCGTCGCTTTTAAATGAAGAATTTAAAATACAATTAGAGCACTTTGAAAAGCATTAATGATAATGATAATTCTGATTGCCTCTTTCAATCTGCTGGAGCACACTGTGCAATGCTAATAAAAGATGGCTGCTTACTTTTAGTACATCTAAAAGTTTCTCTCCTTTCATCACCAATGCTCTGATCATCACTTTTCCCCAGTTGAAATGTATGGAGATCCCCTTGAGTATGCTCCATGTTTTAATAAGTTTCCACGGCTGACGTTCACCCCAGATCTGAAGTGGAAGATTTACATCAGACCTGGTGCTAAGATATCTGGAGAAATAGTTGGATCACTCTACTGCTCTAGAAAGTATCTCATTCCCGAAGCCATCCTCTAGTTGCGTGTATTTTGATATGCATTAATATTCATATCAATAACCCTAACCCTAAAAAAAAACATTATAAAATAACTGAAGGCGAATGGTTGGTACGAAAGCTACGGGACGTGGTAAAAAGTGCTAATTATTTCTTTTTTTCTAATTAGATCACACTATCTTACATATGTTATCGTGGAAGATTTTTAAAATTAGGTCTTAATACCAACCCTGACTATCCAATTCTCCTTTGTTATCGCTGTGCCATGTTATTTCCACTAGAGTTCTCATATATAATTGTTGTGTATTTGGTTTCTTTTCAAACTTAACTTTAAATTTGCTTTCTAACAATCTAATATGTTACTTTCTAAGATTTTAAAAGTTGGGTCTCAATATCAATTATTAATTCTGGTTATTCAATTGTCATTCGTTATCGCTATACTATGTTATTTTTACACCTGTTATTTTTACGTCTTTGATCATCCTCGTGATTAGTTAAACACTAAAATTCCACGATTTCTTTCTTCATATACCCGCATAATTTACTCTTAAACAAAATATTTCTCTTGGAACTGTTATTTGTTTTTACTATTAGTAAAAGATGTATCGTTTTTCTTGCGCAAAATTAATTGTCAGCTGAATATGTTTTGATAAATAAAACGAATATGTCTCTTTATTTAATTATTTAAACTTGTAAGCGTATCAATATTTTTAAAAACAATAAATATTTATCGTTCATTCTTCCATAAAAACAAATTGTCAGCTGCTTGCGTTATAAACATTCCGGATATTATCGGATATTTGGATATCGTCATTTTATATTTTTTGAGGGAGACATTTTGTTTTTTATCATTGTGCAAAATGGATTGCAAGCTGATAAATAATTCAAATATAGGTGATGGCTATTGATGACATATGGCTAATACTGAGAAGCATATTTTTATCGAGTATATTCTAGTGTGATGATTGTTCAATATAGCTAAGAAAAAAAACGAATGAAAAATTCATAATAAATAACTTTCACCAAACGCAAGAAAATGCAATCGTTTTTCAAGTCACATCTAAGAATATGCATCTAAAAACTACAGCATGTTAAAGGCTCCCGAAATTCATATAAGAGTTGTCCGCAAGGACCCATGGCGTAACAAATAAAGCGCTAAATAAATTTAATTCTAAGATTTTTTCTGAAAGTTGAAAGTTCAATCCTCAGTGCATGCGATACTAAGAATACAACTGCGAATTACTTAAGACTTCTAATCAATCATGGCTGATAGAATGATAGAAAGCTGCCCCTGTGTATTAAATATTCGAATTAATGTTCGAAATTCCGAGATGATTGTCGAGTTCGACAAAAAGATTCCTGAGTTCGAAAAGATACACCTGGCTTAGGTCGGATGTTACATCGACAGAAACGTTGTGAGAATAATAATAGAAATAATATGAAAATTTGTATTTTTGTTTAATTTTCTATTTTTCAGTTGTTAAAAATACGGCATCGAATTTTCACTTCAAGTAAAATACGGCGCTATCTTAAATCTCATATAATTATGCTGCACAATCGCCACTGATTTAAATAAGTACGACTGCCATGTTTTAGATGTATTAAAATAAAAACATATTAAAATGCAGTTTTCTATACTTGCTAGTCTTTTTCTCCTTCGTTCTTTTTCATGTAGAGTGGTCAATGTCATCTTTTGAGTGTAGTGCATTATTCATAGTCATTAGTTTCCTCGTTTTTTAGGCAAGATATCTAAGTTATTCTTTGGTTTTACTTATTAATGGTCCATAGTACAGTATTAGTGACATTATCCAGATATTTATTCGTTTAATTAGATTTTTATTAAATAATTTTATTTCTAAGAGTTCCTTGTTCTTCTCAGCTACTGTTTTTCTGTTTTGTTTATACTGTTCTAAATTGTATTTGTATCGTCTCAATTTCCTTTTGCTGCAATCTTTGTTTTAGTGTTTTTTTATCTAGTATTTCCTTGTAAGTCAGATTTCCTATTATCCATCGTTTTCTATTCTCTTTCATCCTATTTAGGATGTTAGTTTTATTTTTAAGTTTGGTGATCTGGGTTTCCAGTCTGATTTCCCACCCAGACGTTTCTAATTTAACTAGCCTGGGTGCCCGACGTTGCCCGGGTGTTTGGAGGTGTGTGTTAAGCAAAGAAATAAAGTGGTAGTAGGCAGGCAGGCTCGAACCCGTAATGCAAAGGATGAAAAGAACGTGAAAAAAGTGACGTCTTTGCTGTTTCGTCCATCGCCAAACCGGAAGTGACGAAGGTTTAAATTAAGGTTAGTCAATGGAAAAGAGGGGGTGATTTTCGAAAGTATCGACGATCAAAGCGACCCCTCCTTGTAGAAAAGTGCCCAGTTGAGGATGAAGGAATTAATGTTCTTGGCCAATGTTTTTCGATATTTGTCGTCTGAAGGGTCGAGCTTCAAAACAATACCGATTACGTGAAAATCCGTCGTCTCTGTCGAAATTTTAAGGCAAAGATACATACATAAATACATACATTTAAACAAACGGGTGAGATTTATATTATAGATGTTTCTTATTCAGTGAGTTAATGTTTTGCCAGTCTTCTATCTATGGGTTGTCACTAAGGAGTATTTCTTGATAGGCTACACCATCTATCTTGTTTGGTTTCAATTAGGTCCAGCACTGAAACCACCTTCGTTTGTAGATCTGACTTGCTTAGTCTGCTATCTTTTGTTTAGTTGAAAGATATGTCCCATAGATTCTTCAATCGCCCCAAAATACCTGTTGCTTGTTTTTTAGTGGGTGGAGGGGATGTAGTATTCGATTACTATTCTTTTTTATGGTTCCTTTCTTTCAATAAAATTTTAGTCTGTTGCTTTGTTCGTTCCTGCTTTCTTGCGTTTGGTTTCTGTTACTGTCGAAACTAGAATTTGAGAGGTTATTTTACCTGTTTTGGATTTGTGATTTACTTCTTTCTGAAATGATTTAATTAATCTGAAATTTTAAAAAAAGTTAATATTTGCAGTACACCAACCGGATTTCCCATGTTGACCAACGAGAGAGAACCTTCCGATCATGTTACTAAGATCTTATCTTCTGAGTCCACTGCTTATTCTGAATATAATATCATATATTATCATATTTGGTGCATGTGGCAACAACCGGTCCAGGCTTAGTTTACCTGTTATTCTGACACATGCATTGAGTCTATTTCTCATTTTTGTGAGAGAAAATACAGACTATCACACACACACACACACACACACACACACATACACACACACACACACATCAAGGAATAATTACAATAGACAATAGAGAAACAAAAAGTAAATAAAATTTAATTCATATAAAATCTCTACATTTTAGAATATGCTACGACGGCCATACGTTCTTCTCTCATATTAATGAGATTTATTTTTGTTTTCTTTTTACACAGTGGTCACCACTTATCAAGACCCGGAAGCCACTCAGGGATAAGGGTTATTGCAAGTACATTACGTTAGTGTGAAGATTTGATGAAGTGTGTACCTAAGGGGGCAGTTTATTAGGAATTTGTTAACGTTGGACTTGAACACATCCAAGTTGTAGTCAGGTGGGAAGCAGGCAGACGGAACAGAGTTCCACAGGCGTGCAGTTCTATGAAAGAAGCTTTGTTCATGGAATCCACGTTTTGATTTAGGCATAGATAAAGAGTGGGAGAAATTTTTCACAGTGGATTCAGCTAGACGGGTGTTTTTCGTGAAAGATTGGCGAGGGGGGACCAGAGATTGGAGTTCAGACGAGCACCTGCCATGGAAATAACGATAAAACAAGGATAGCCTCGCAACGTCTCTTCTGTGGGAGAAAGGTTGCAGAGTAGAGAAAAAGGCACCCCCACGAAGCCACGAAGTCTATTTTGTACTCTGTCAAGGCAGGATAGGCTATTTTTAGCAGCTCCTGCCCAGATATGGCAGCAGAATTCCATCCTTGGACGTACTTGGCTGTTATATAGATAGAGAATTGCATCAGTAGTGAGATATCTTCTGGAGCGGTAGAAGGATTCCACCATCTTTCCAGCGACCTTGGCAACAGACTTGATGTACGTGTTCCATTTCAGATCAGGTGTAAAGGTCAAACCCAGAAGCTTGTCAAAACACGGGGCCTCTCCCAGACGCGAACCATCCATCCCAATTGATGCCAGATGGGGATCAGATGAATTGAAGTAGGATGCTAGCATTCTTAGTATCAGTCGTACTGAAGATTGAACCTTGAACATCTAGGAGAATGCTATTTAGAAATGAAGTTTACTCAATACTTTA
>NC_136495.1:32139882-32169882 GCF_053919585.1 Euprymna scolopes | reverse complement strand
CCACAACTATAAAGAGACCCAAGCTTGTCTTCAGAAGAGTGTTACGAATTTGTACTTTTCTCTCACTGGCTCCATTCCTTCCTCGATCTGAAACTGCTGGACTACTTCGTTTGGTCATACGTCGAGAACATCACCAACATGACCTCCTACAACACCAAAGCCAGCCTGATTGCCGCCATTCGCCGAGCTCCTGACGGCACTTATGGAAAAGGCATGTTCGCAGTTCCGGACCTATGTCGATGCGGTGATTGAGGCTGAAGGCGGCTACATTGAATAGATGTCAGCTCAACTACATAACCAAGTTACCTGAATTGTTTTTTTTTTCAATAAAAGTTTTAAATAAAGCTGTAGTGCTATTTTCTTTAGGGCGACATTAGGGGAAAAATATAAAGATGCTAGAAATCATTGTAACAGCCAAGAGAAAGCATGCCAAAATAAGAAAACGCAGTGTTGCAGAAGATCGAAAGTTGCGATTTCTGGAAAATTTATAATAGTGTAGTTAAAAAAGACCAATCAACTATCCAACAACTAGAAGGTTGCTAACACGGCAGCCGAGAAGGCTAAACTGCATGCCCGGCGATTCGCCGCTTGGCCCTTCTCCCGCAAAGCGCTTACTCCCAAATTTCCCTATGTGGACCAAAACCACGCTTGATTATTTGTAAATAACCCCTTCTTATATCCGTGATATCATAAAAAAAACTGTTAGACCTTCAAGGCGTGTGGGCTTGATCTCATACCTGCTATACTAATAAAAATGATCTGCTGAACTAACACCGGTACTCTCCAAAGTCCACAAAAAATGCTTTTCTGAATTTTGCTTCCTTACTAGTTAGAAAATTGTTAATTTGGGCGAAAGAATCAACCCGCTCAGTTATCGCCCTATCCGTCTCCTTCCCCTCTTCGCTAAAATCTTTAAGTCATTAATCAATCAATTATACCATCTAATGGTCTCTCTGACCGACAGTATGGATTTAGACATGCTCGTTCTACTGCGAATATTTTAACGGTCATATCAGGTTGCGTATACCATATACTGGATAAGACAAGGCAAACTATAGAAGTAGCCTTTAATATATCCAAAGCCTTTGGTAAGGTCTGACATAAAGCGCTTCTAATAAAACTTAAATCATACGGTATTACTGGACAAATGATAAATATAACTTCATTATTTCTGATATTTCTGATAAAATGTTAACCAAAATGAACGCTCTATAATAGACATAAGGGAAAAACGATTGTACACATATCTAAGAAGATGGCAGAAACCTTAAAAAACGATCTCCAGTATGTAGTGTAATGGAAACGTAAATAGATGGTAACATTTAATGCTACTAAGACTAAGTTTCTTTCCTTTAATAATTGCAAGAAACCTTCTAAACTACCGATAGCCATGACACCCTAGTTAAAAGTTCAACCTTCAAACTTCTCAGTTTAATATGCACAGGTAACATGAATTGGTATAAATAAATTGATGACATTGCCAGGGCCGCTGCGAAGTAAATGGTCTCTCTCTCTCTCTCTCTCTCTCTCTCTCTCTCTCTCTCTCTCTCTCTCTCTCTGTTGTACAAGAAAATTATTTACACCAGAAGGTATCCTATATATTTACACAGCCACAATTCGCTCGTGCATGGAGTATTGTCATCACATCTGTATCTATAACTAGTCTCTCCATTTTAGACAGGATCAAAAATAGGATCTCTAACGTAACTAATCTCACACTATCAGACAAACTCCAACCCCTGTCCCATCGCCGAAATGTTGCATCTCTGTTTCTATTTTACAAGTACTTTAATGGAATTTGTTCTGATGAACTCATTGCACTTTCTCGACGTACATGCACTCGACAAACCCGGCAAGCAATAAAACCCCACTCTTCACTTTAGAGGTCCCTAGATACGAGAAAGCCTACTATAATGGTCTTTCCTCGGACTACTAGACTTTAGAATTCCCTGGTCACGGCACCAAAATTGAGAGTTTGTTGCGTTGCTATCTCTAATAAAGGATTAGAAAAGATAACGTATATTATATATTTGTTGTATCATAAATGGGATTGTGTGTGATCGTCTAATCAGAGTTAATGTCATGTGATCGTCTAGTGGTTCTGTCTATTTGTTCATATTCCGTTGTGTGTGTGTGTGTGTGTGTGTGTGTGTGTGTGTGTGTGTGTGTGTGTGGTACATGTATTTTTCAACATACCTTATGCGTCTTAGATGTTGGTCCATCTGGAAATCTCTCGTTTTGGAGGGGGGACCTGGTACCTGTTTTGGACGAAGATTCAATCACTCCAAGACAATGAATTGGTTTTATAGTTTATTTCAATTTCCAGATGTCTCGCAGATGATGGAAAGTGAATCACTGGCTTGTGTAGTTTCTCTTGGTCTCGTTTCTAAAAACGTCAGCACCCCCCCAGTGAAGGGGAGGAGACGTCTGTGATAGCTGTCCGTCGCCTTCTACGCCCAAACCAAATCTCCACGATTCAGCTAACCTGATCACGTGACTCACGCGCAATCCGATCAGCTCTCTCTCTCTTTCTCTCTCTCTCTCTCTCTATCTCTCTCTCTCTCTCTCTCTTGATCCATTCTCTAACACCTGTTTCCTGCTTTCTTTGACGGTATTAATGTACAGAAGTTTCAATGTAACAAACATCTCACTCATCTCTTTACATAGTACCCTGTAGACCTTGTCCAAAAAGCATCTATACGTCTGATATGATATATTACTTGAGGTGAATAAGAGTAAAGAAAGGCTTATTGGTTATTAAAATTGCCAAGTTTTCTAGCTGGAATTTTTTTCTCGTATAAACGTGGTTCTATAGACCCTTATTGCTTCTCTCTTTCTGCACAAACGATTGATGGAATAATCTGTTCGTCTTCTTGTAGGTCTTGTATTGTTGATTCTATCTCAGATTTTTTTCTTCGTTCTTTACGGGTTATGGTTTATTGTTTTTCCACAGATCTTGTGTTTGCTTTTTTGTATCCTTGTCGTATGCATTTACTGATTACGGAAACATAAAAAAGAATATGAATCAGTCGGAAGATTTCTTATCTGACTCTTCTTCATATTGTACGATGTATTCCCGACGTTATGCGCTGAAACCTTGGATAACTCAATAACTATCTGAACTAGCTGAAACTTTGCATAGAGGTCCTGCTCATAACAATAATAAGGCGCATGTCATGGAAATTCATGGTGTTTTCGAGTTGATTTATTTGTATGAAAAGACAAAATTTAATTTTGTTTACGTTAAAATTGAATAGGTAAAATACTTTGGACTCGAGTTTTGTCCTCCTTAGTACTTATTAATAAGACACATCTGAACAGGATTTATAATCTGTGTCGCTTGCCTAGGAATTCCGGTTTGTGAGTTTCATTAGGTTGATGTGATGCGGCGATGTCTGTGATAATAATTATAATTTCACATTAAAAGTCTAATATATATGTATATATATATATATATTATCTACATTGAAAATCTAATATATATATATATGTGTGTGTGTGTGTTTCATATACATATATATATATATATATATATATATATATATATGTTTCATATATATATATATATATGTTTCATATATATATATATATATATATATATATATATATATATAATGAAATTTAAAATAGAGGCGGAGAGACTTGGGGTTTCGCCCATGTTATGCGGCTTTCTCAAGAGGGATGATTCACAAGCACCCGCATAAGATGGGCGAAACGTCGAGATTCTAGGTCTCTCCGCCTCCATTTTAAATTTCATATCGTCGGATTTTATCCATTTTAATCATCACATATATATATATATATATATATATATATATATATATATATATATATATATATATATATATATATATATATATGCACACAAACGAGAGATATTCCAAAGGTAAGTACTATTTTTTCTGATCAAATGGATCAGAGGGTATGGTATATTGCATTACTATGATGACTGAACTTATGCATTATAAGCTTTGAGAAGTCCTATGAAATTTTTTTTATCTAATTTCTATTTATTATTTTCGTTTGTTAAGATGTTAAGTGAGTCTATTTAAATTTTCAAAATTTGTATCTGTTGAAGAATGTAACAAAATCGATTTATTGTTTTTACAGCGATGGTGCATTATCGTCAATAACGGAAAAATGATGAAAAACAAATTCAACGAATACCTGTTACCAAAGGCAATAAATGTTGATTTTCCATTTAGCTACATATGCGTTTGTGCTTAAAAAATATTTGAATACTTTTTTTAATTTCAATATAAGATTTATACCAAAGCGGATATAATTTGGATCGTAATTAAAATGTGACTGGTAAAATCTTTCCGGAAATCACCGACGTTTCGTTATGTACTTTTTTTTTTCTCCTATGAATTAGGCATACAAGTAAATTTTAGTGCGTTTGGGACAATTTTTTTTATTTTTTACTCATGTACACCCCTTACAAAACATATCGCCACTTGGACGTAAGGGGCTACTATTTGGGTCCATGTCTAGGAAAGATTAACAAGATATTTGTTTATGTTACATTTAAACTTCTGCATATCATTACAGCCAGGGAAGCAGGCAGCAGGAAGGGAATTCTGAAATTTAGCTGTTCGAAAGAAGAGACTATTAGAAAGCTTTCTGGCATTTAGGGACAACAACAATGAAGGGGTGAGATCTTATTGGGAAGCGGGTTTGTCGGGGATATGTACGTCGAGGGAGCACAAGTGAAACAAGTTCATCAGAACACATTCGATCAAAATATTTGTAAAACAAGCACAGGGATGCAACATTGCGACGATGGGACAGGGACTGGAGTTTGTTGATAAAGTGGGACCGATTAGATTGATAACTTTTTTTTGGACTTTATCTAAGAGGGAGCGACTAGTGGTAGATGCACCAGCCCAGATGTGGCAACGATACTCCATGCATGGACGAATGGTGGCTTTATAAAGGTACAGAATACTCTCAGGCGTGAGTAGTCTTCTAGCTCAATAGAGGGAACCTACTCTCTTTGCAGCAGCCTTTGCAATGTCCTCTATGTATTTGTTCCATTTCATATTGCCCGCAAATGTTAGGCCGCGGAGTTTGAAGGTAGAATTCTCAGGTGAGGTGCTATTTGTCATGGATATAGGGGTTGGAGAGGCGTTTCGTAATTGTTAAAAGAAAACAGCTTAGTTTTACTAGCATTGAATGTTACCATCCATTTGCAGCACCATTCCACTATAGTCTGGAGGTCATTTTCTAACGATTCTGCCATTGTCTTAGATTTATGTACATCCGTTCTTCTCTCATGCATAGTATAGAGTGTTGTATCATCAGCAAATATACCCATCTCGGACACAATATTATCAGGGAGGACGTTTATGAATATCAGTAATATTAATGGTCAAAGGATCGATTCCTGAGGCACTCCCACATTAATGTTAGGCTGCTTGGATTATTTGCTGTATATTTATTTGTTTGTCACCACAAAAGACGGTAACTCCATAAAAAAACTGATGGTTTCCGGAAAGCCTTGGGCGGCCATCTTTGGATTATGAGTCTAGCAGTATTTTTTTTCATTATCTACACATATATGAGTTCGATCATTCCAGAATTGTTACTGTGGTTATTACTGTTCCGCTGGCCGTACGATTTGAACTGCGGACACGAATAACCCTTAATCTAAATCCAAACCTTACGCGCGCGCACACACACATATCTATACATATATTATTATTATTATTATTATTATTATTATTATTATTATTAATAATAATAATAATTTATTACTATTATTATTGTATGCATTTATGTAAGATTTTATTTAGGTGTTTTCAGTATTTTATTTCGATTATAGCTGATAGCACTTAAGTAATCTAGTTTTTTTTGTATAAATAATTTTACCAAAAAGGCTACATAATTTTTGGTTTCGGTTTCGATTATAGCTGATGGCACTCCAGTAATCTGTTTTTTTTTTTTTTATTAATAATTTTATTAAGAATTCTTCAAAAGTCTTGGTTTCGGTTTTGATTATAGCTGAAGGAACTCAAGTTGGTTTAGGTTTCGATTCAACTGAGGCACCCAAGTCATACTGATATATATATATATATATATATATATATATATATATATATATATATATATATATATATTGAAATCGCAACTTTATATTATACAAAAATCGATAGAACATCAACTCTATAATAATATATACGAAATCTGCAAGAATCAAAATATCATATTCAAGCATACTTTATGACTGGGCTACGCTGGGCGTCTCTTCAAGCTTAGATAAATACTTTTGCAGTTTTAACAAAAGAGCTACAATAATATCATAGCATCCTCATTTACTCTAAACATCTACAGAATGCCAACATCAATATATTACATATGAATGAGTCCCCTGTGGAATTTCCACAGGTCCCGCTAGTTAGTATTATTATTTTTGTTATTGTTTTTATTTATTTATTGTGTTGAATGTTTTTCTCTTACTCAGTGAGTCACAAACAGTGGGAATTTAGAGCAATTAAAAAATTTGTAATATACCGCTAATAGGAAAAAATTGAATAAAATAATAAAAATAATTAATATTTGTCTCAATAATCAGAAAAGACAAATAACAATAATGATAAAAAAATAGTTTTTAATTTATTCGAAAGTAAACAGTTATGTTTGGTCGCTACAAACAGCCATTTGTTTCAGTCAATGAGACATCGTCAGGCGATACTGAACCATTCGACGCTAAAGTATAAAAGAAAAAAGTGAGCGATCAAAAAAAAAAAGTTGCGAGCTCTCTAAAAAGAAGGATAAAAATGGAGAAGTCATATTTCAACCTTTTTGGAAAATTGTTCCAACATTACCATAACCCACATCGACAGCTCGATATATAGACAACGTAAATTTTACGTTATTAAAGCGGGGCGTATTTCACCAGAACAGTATGTTGTGTTTGTGGATGGGGATTGATTTTAACTGACATCGAATTTCATTAAGCGTGTCTGTTGATAAACTAATTTTTGCATGTCAAAAAAAGGGTTGCAAGTATATTTGCTAATTCAACTAGTTCCTACATTGAATATCTGAAGCCTGGATTTTAAAATATATACAGTGTAACCCGGATACAAAAGACCTGAATATTAGAAAAACTAATATAAGAGAGATTTTATCTGGTCCCAAATTAGAGCCTGTGTTAATGTACAGTGTAACCCGGATATAAGAAACCATTATGTAAGTGTATCCCGGATCTAAGAGAGCTGTAGGTATCTGGTACGAAGTTTCTTATTTACAATGTATATAAAATATTAAGAGATTAAACTAAAAAAAGATAAAACGAAAAAAAATGCATAAAGGCAGGGAGGGAAAGAGAGAGGGGGTTGACTACGCTGGCCGACAACTCGATTGTTATTCAAGAAATTTATGTGTTTAGATGAACTACTCCTCTACTTTAGAAAGTTAGGCAATTCCAAGTATACAAAAAACTTCGCCCAACCCTCATATATTATAATTAAGGCTAAGAACAGATATGGACCCAAGAACCACATATTTGTCAGTATCGTGTATATAAAAAACATGAACAGTATAAATTCACATAAGCAGAAAATATTGGATACACCAAGTAATACTAATACTAATATTAAGACATGCAACTGCTAAATAAAAAACGAATGTCCACTTAATGACGATTGCAAAGTGGAATGTGTTGTATACATCGTACATGGAAGCAACGATTCCATTTTCACAGATACTCAATTCTAAATCTAGCCGTGAAAAACACTGCGTTAGCCAATATTGGTAGGTCCTTAAAAATCGGGGGTCTATTTTATGTAAGTCTAGTACTTCTAGGGGATTTAAACATAGACGCAATCTTTGTCAGGAGGTGAAAACGAGAATACTTAAATATAAACACAAATATTTTAAATAAAAGAGACGAATTAATGGTCAGATGTAAATATAGGCACACATTTAAGATCAATAGCTTCTGAATCTAGAACTTTTGCCTATGCTGTTCTCAGTGTTGGGGGAATTTATCTTCCGGTGGTTGACATACTTCACCTTCCCCTGTATTCAGTATTATGACATCGGTTACTTCATTAAGTTGAGTAATTTAAATTGGGTTGGATAATTTGTAATTATGAAAGGGAAAGTGAGAAGTTATTCTACGTTCATTTGTACGGGTTCTATATGGATATAAATTGAAATCTAGATTAAGTAATGCGTGCTTAGATGCATGAGGCAGTTTTGTTTCTACATTGCACATTACATTATCATCGATGTATATGTAGGTTTGGATGCATGTTCTAATTCACATGCGGATAGGTACTCGTGCAACAGAATATAATTTTGGGTCCTAATGTATATTTGTCATGATTTTACCGTGATTCACGGGTAAGAACCTTTTTTTAAGAGGTGCGGAGAGGTATGGATGGATATGTGTGAACATGTGTGCGGATTTTTTTAGTGCGTGAGCAAATGCATTTAGTTATGTGGGTGTGGGTGGATGTGTGTACGAACACAGTGAGAGCTATATTTGAATGTGCACACCCTCATGGACGCAAAAGACAATGACTGCCCAGAGAAAAGAACACTCTAGACTCAAGAGAACTAGCAAGGTTCAACATCGACGTGGTAGCTCTCAGCGAGACAAGATTACTTGGTGAAGGTCACATATCTGAAATTGTCAGGGTACACCTTCTCCGGAAGAACACTGCTCCCAGGGCATTGGCTTTGCCATCAAGACCCGACTAGTAAAAGACCACAACCTGACACCAAATGCCATAAGTGAAAGGATAATTACACTAAGACTACCACTCCCAGGGAACCAGCTCATCACACTAGTGTCAGTATATGCCCCAATACTGGACGCAGAAGACCTCGTTAAAGGAGCCGATGCAGTAAATCTTGTTGAAAAGTTTCTTTCTACTCAAGCTAACTTGTCGAAAGCAATCGAAAACCGATTAAAGGCATGCCACACCGCTTTTGGAATACTGTCCACCAGGTTCTTCAAGAACAAGGATTTAACCATCCAGACAAAGATGATGGTATACAACGCCATAGTTGTCTCCACCCTATAATATGCGAGTGAGACCTGGACCATCTACAGCAAGGGTTCTATACCGGGGTCCACAGGGACCCTAGGAGTCCATGGAATATTTCTGGGGGTCCACAGGCAAAACATAAAACTTATTATCATAATATTTATAGTTGTTGTAGAATAATTTATTTGCATTAAATTAGCTTTCATTTAAAAATAAAGATTGATTATATAATATTTCTTTGATTATTAAAACCTCAAAATTTATATGAGTGAAAAATAGAAGATTGTCTTATCACCAATAGTTATGAAGGGGGCCACCAAGATAAAAAGAACGAAAAAGGAGTCCATGAGTAAAAGAAAAAGGTTGAGAACCACTGAAAGGTTGAGAACCTTAAAAAACTCGAACATTTCCACCCGAAAAAAAAAAACTGGGACGATTGTGTGTCTAATATAACTGTCCTTGAGAGAGCTAACGTAATCAGCATCGAGGCCTTGATCATAAAACTCCGACTGAAATGATCTGGCTTTCATGGGGGACACTATACTGCCGAAACAAATGCTCATCGGTCAACTAAATGAAGGAAATCGACCTCGAGGTCACCCGCTAATTAGATTCAAAGACTACCTGAAGAAATCCCTGTAAAGCCAATATAGATCTAAACACCTTTGAAGCCTCATCGAACTACAGACATGAAAGGAAGAACAGAGTCAAAGTGGGTACAAGCCAATACGAAGAAAATAGAACCGCTAATCTAATAACCGAATGGAAACAAAGGGAGCCAATCAACCGCACCCCGCCCCACAATACAATATGACCAATGCGCTCGACTATTCATAGCCCAAATTGTTTTTTTCTAGCCACAAAAAGACTCACCACTCGGATAATAACTAAAATTATACCTAAACTCACAAAGCTTTCTTTTCTGTGTTCGAATTGGGAACTATGTTATTCGGATACGAATGCATGCCGACGACGACGACTTAATTATGTACTTAAGGCGGATGGTGTTTTTCAGTTTTTCGGCTTTCTTATTTATTTACTTATTTGTTTATTTATATATAAGATATATATTCTTGTGGTTTGGTTAGCTGTTGTTTTAAATGTATATATGGACCTATCAATAGGAATTAAATAAATGTGATATACCGGTAGTTATATTTTTCTCTATATAATGATGTTTAGGGTAATTATCGCGGCAAAGGTATATATATATATAGATTTTTGAAAAAAATTACAAGAGCAGACTTGCTTTTTGCCGGCACCATATATATATATATATATATATATATATATATATATATATATATATATATATATATATATATATATATATATATATATATATATATATATCAGGAGTTCTGCTGTTACCTAGATTTAGAAAGGTCAATGCTATTGTATTTTCTATTCTATCTTTATCTATCCGCTTCCATATTACACATTACTTTTCTTTTCGGTAGAAATATTGTTTTTTTTTATCTTCTGGCTCGGTATCAGTGATTTATGGTGGTAGGTTTTAGCAAAATAGACGTAATGGTGACTCACTGTGAAAAAGAGAAGAAAAAAAAAGACTAAATCGAAACTTTCATTTCCGAGTACAAATTTAGATGTTAAATGACATGTGTGTGGATTTCTTCACCGTCTGCGTCTTCTGATTGGATGGAACTGATTTATTTGAATATAAACTGTTATTTACTGATTAGGACATTGCCCAAACAGCTATTCTTTTCAAGCAAAGAGTATTAAACTCATAAATTTTCGTTTGACACATAATTGTAAAACAATTGGAATCAAATTCGACAAGATATTGAAAAATAAGTAGAAAATTGTATCATTATATATATATATACATATGTATATATATATATGTATATATATATGTATATATATATACGAGGAGCATGCAATAAGTAATGCCCTTGCCTCACTTCCAATTGTCTGATCTAGCTGAAATTTTGCATGTGCAATGATTTATATCTCTAGGGATTATTTGACAAATTACAGCTCTGAACTAATTGTGGTTTCTGTTTTACAGGTGTTTGAACTGAGTCAGGTATGAAATGGAGCCTGCTGAATGTCGAGCAGTGATCCGGTTTTCGTATTTGAAAGGACGCACACTACAGGAGACTTTTGATGAAATGAAAGAAACTTATGGTCATAATGCCCCATCATATGACCTTGTAAAACGCTGACATCATGAATTCAAACATGGCTGAAAGTCCGTGGAAACAGCTCCCAGACCTGGTCGCACCCCCTTCTGCCATTGATGAGGCTACCATTTTGGAAGATCGGCGCATTAATATTCGCAAAATAGCCCAATATATAAAGATTAGTACAGGGTCTGTGGAAACTCATTCATGACCATTTGCATATACATAAGGTGTCTGCCAGATGGATTTCCAGGTTGCTCACACCATTCCAGAAGCGAGAACGCGTCGAGTGCTCGAGAATGAATTTGGAGATGTGCCAAGAAGATGAGTCAAAGTTTTTCAAAAGACTGATTACATAGGATGAAACCTGGGTCCATCACTATGATCCAGAGACCAAAGCCCAGCCAATGCAGTGGAAGCACTTGAACTCACCACCTCCAAAGAAGGCAAGGGTGCAGCCCTCCGCTGGCAAGGTCATGCTCAGAGTCTTCTGTGACCAGGACGGAGTAGTGATGACAGATTTCCTGGCAAAGGGTACCACAATTACAGGAGCCTATTATGCTTCACTTTTGAGGAAATTAAGGCAAGCTATCAAAATCAAGAGGCGGGGCAAGATCAGCAAAGGTACCCTCCTCCTGCAGGACAACGCTCCGGTCCACAACTCACATGTCGCCAGATCAGAAGCACGGGCATGTGGTTATGAAATCCTCCCCTATCCTCCCTACTCTCCTGACCTTGCACCTTATGACTGTCACCCTTTCCCAGCCATGAAGTTGTTTTTGAAAGGAAAGCGTTTCCCAGATGATGCAGCCTTGATTTCTGAAGTCACGTCGTGGTTGGAGGACTAACCTGGGGTGTTCTACAAAAACGGTCTTCAGAGCTGCATCAAACGATGGGAGAAATGCATAACTCTGGGTTGTTCCTATGTAGAGAAAGACTAATAACTGTGCCAAGTTTCGTTGCTCTACTGCTATGGAAAGTTAGTCAGGGGCGTTACTTATTGCACGCCCCTCGTGTATATATATATATATATATATATATATATATATATATATATATATATATATATATATATATATATATTATTCTTTGTGTAGCTGCCATCATATCTTGCAACGATGTGCAGACCGTTTCGATCCTAGTAGATCAAATCAGACAAAAAAAAAAAATTAAAAAATTAAAAAAGGTTAAGGACCATTTTCAATTTTAGAGGAGATATACTTTGCCATGACTGGTGTAGAGCGAGGTTAAAAGATCTAGGAGAAGGTTACTCTGATGTAAAAACCTGCGGTCTGCTGTGTATTCTGCCTTGTAATGTCATCTGCACCAACAAATGTTAGCAGCAATACCAAAATACGTGGTTGGTATATCACAATGCATTCACCACTAAAAACAAATCATCAGTGTAGATTTCTGAACAACTTAGTTGTTATGGCGGAAGCTCGTACGTAGAATCAACGAGGGAGTTCCTTCAATACAAGAATAATGAGTCCCGTATGGATAAAAACCTCGACACCTCCCTATAAAAACCTAACGTCTTAATCTCCCATGATTCGTATGTATATATGACTTGCGGCTGTTTATGAATTTTTATTCCCATGAAACTTCTTCCTTCGGATGAAGCAGGTTTTTTTTTTTTTTTTTTTACGCAGTGATCACCACTTATCAAGGCCCGGAAGCCACTCAGGGATAAGGGTTATTGCAAGTACATTACGTTAGTGTGGAGATTTGATGAAGTGTTTACCTAAGGGGGCGGTTCATTAGGAATTTGTTTACATTGGACTTGAAGGCATCCAAGTTGTAGTCCGGTGGGAAGCAGGCAGACGGAACAGAGTTCCACAGGCGTTCCGCCCACGTAGGTTCCGCCCACGTAGAGTGAATACAGCATTTAGAACACAAACACACACACACACACATTCAAAATGGCGTAACCAAATAAAAATAAAAGGTAATTTCAATTTCTTTTCCAGTTTTCGGATTTTGTCGTCATGCCGAAATGCATTTTTATTTAATGGTGTGATAGATGATATTTCTACTGAGGAGTTTAGGGCAGAATAGATTCATTGATTGTAATAATAATTAAATAAATGGTTTTGAGCATCGAAATAGTTGCTGTCAAAAATTGTGAATGTCAATGTACTTAGAGTAATAAATTGTAAGATGGTCAGCATCATAAGATTTGAAGTGTGTGCTGTTGTGATTTATTTGTTATTACATTGAACTTCATAAATGGAGGATTAGTATAAATAAAATTTGAAATATAATTGGAAAAAACATATTTCCACAGATATATATATATATATATATATATATATATATATATATATATATATATATATATATATATATATATATAAGGGTTTGGGAGCAATTTTCTATAGAGCAGAGTGTATTTTAATGTTATAGTAAAAATACTAAATTAATTAAAATATAGGAAAAGAATAATGCTCGTTGTAAAGCCGATGTATCAAAGCTCAATAGCAAATATCCTAGAGCTACTTTTATATTTGGTTAGGTGATTGATAATTTATAATTCAAAATTTAAATTTGAATTTAGAAAACTCGTTTCATAAGAAGGAGCACAACAAAGCCAATAAATTGTACGATCGTTTCGGAAACGATGTTTTTTTTATTGTGACAGGCATTGAGTCAAGGACAATCATTTTAGCATATAGTTTTTTTTTTTTTTGAAAATAAAGTCTCCTCATTAGCAAAGTATTGGATGTTTTTTTTAATTTTGAATTATAAATTATCAATCACCTACCAAATATATACATATATATATATATATATATACAGAGTTCTGCTGTTACCTAGATTTAGAAAGTTCATTATATTTTCTACTCTATCTTTATCTATCTGCTTTCATATTATGTATTTCTTTTTACATAATGTTTTTTAGCTTTTGGCCCAGTGTCAGTAATTTATAGTTGTAGGTTTTAATAAAATAGACTTAATGCTGACTCAGTGTTTATATATATATATATATATATATATATATATATATATATATATATATATATATATATATATATATATATATATAACGAGGTTGTTAGATAGTGCTCAATAAAAAGAGCAAAATATTTTTTTATTTGAGGGTAAATAGTTACATATGGTCACTACAAATAGTCATCTGTTTCAGTCAAAGAGACTTCCTTAGGTGACCCAGAACCTCTCGACGCCAAAAAGAAGAACTCTTTTATTTTTGGCGTCGAGAGGTTCTGAGTCGCCTGATGAAGTCTCTTTCACTGAAACAGATGATTATTTGTAACGACCATATGTAACTGTTTACCCTCAAATAATATATATATATATATATTATATATATATTATATATATTATGTATATATATTATATATATATTATATATATGTATATATATGTATATATATATATATGTATATATATTATATATATGTATATATATACACACACACATATATAAAAAAAGTCTACATGTATGCTGGTTTTTCTGTTTTGTCTATATTTACTTGTAGACAACGGATTTTCTTAATTATATATATATATATATATATATATATATATATATATATATATATATATATATTTCTCGACTTCATCTCCTCCCCTTTTTCCATTCTCATTCGTTAATATATATATATATATATATATATATATATATATATATATATATATATATATTGATTCATCGTTGAGAATTAATACATTTTCCCAACGTAATGCGATCGATCCATTATCATAAGTCCTGCACTTTTGTCTTATTTACACTGTAAATATCGGAATTTGATTTTAACCCTTTCACGGTTTTAAACTGCGTTTTATACCAGACAACGTCACTGTGGTCAATAGAAGCGTTATTACAGCTAAATCAGATTGTCTTCTAGAAATATTATCAAGAAAAATAAGTTTATGATGTTCAATTTGGGAGAATAAAACCTCAAACGAAGCAAGAGTTCTATCTTTATTTATAATAGTAGGAGAAATACAAACATCTAACCCCCTTTTAGATAAAACTTTAATTTCGATATCTTCTAACACAATATTTGAAAAAGTAAATATATGTATGCTTCCATTATTTGGTTTACAACTACATCTCCTTCGTGCGAGGAGAGGAAATTGTTACCCATTCTAAATTGAAGCGCATTGCTTGGCAAATTCATTATTGATAGAAAGATAGTTGCAAAAAGGAAAGATATAAAAATATAACAAGAAACCATGTTTATTTTAAATTATCATGGATCGGGGATAATAGTGCAAAAATTTCAGATATTAATAATTGCTTCTACTCTATTTCCTTGCGTTTGGTATATACTACAAGACCTGCATTCCCTTCTTTTTTTTGCAAGGATATTTTGCCTTACATCCCAAATAGTAATATTATTTATCAATTTAAATGCCAGTGTCATGCTGGTTATGTGGGGCGGACTTTACATTTATAGACGCGTAGAAACCAGCACGTTCCATCCAAGATTAGACAGAGTAGGGTAGGATCTGTGAGTCACCCTTCCCTTGCAACTTTAGACTATGCTATTGGTCAGCATTTGGTTGAGAATCCTTGTTGCACCAATGAGTATAAAATAGAGTAGTTTGAAGTACTTCATTGAGCGGATTCCAAAAAGCATTTCAAAATTCTGAAATCTGTCTCTATCCCGATTCAAAAACCTTCTTTGTGCCGGCAGAAGGAATCGATAAAAACGTTCAATCTCTATGGGGAGCTTTGACCACCTTCCTTCTGTTTTTACCTCCTTCTCGGTGCCATATTTATCGCCTTATACTCGTTTATTGAATAAAATTGTTTTGTTTTAATCGTCTTTTGGCACTTTAAATATATATATATATATATATATATATATATATATATATATATATATAAACATCCCCCATTGCTCTTTATTTTCCACATTAATATCATCTTTCATTTCTATAGATTTTTTTTCCTGATGAGATGATAGCATTCAGTAGTTGTTGGAACGGTACATGATTACTTAGAAGGGGACTAGTGTTTCATATGTATAATATCAATAAAAGGGCCTATACGTTAAATTTCTTGAAACATATAAGGCACTTTGTATTTCTTTAAAAAATGAAAAGCACTTAATAATAGGGAGTTACATTCCAATCACCCCATAGTTGGGGTTATCTCTTCACGTCATTTCAGTCTCTTTCAAAGCAAAGAGGTGTTTCTAGCCTCTCTCTACTTTATCATTTAAAATGTCCATATTCGACCGATAAAATCCATATATCGAACTGATCATAAAAAGAAAAAAATAATAATCAAAGGCAATTGTTCGTATTGAAACCCTTTCCTCATTTCTTTCTTCTGCGATATTTGTCGTGAATGTGATGCCCTTAAGACAGAGATAATTTGAAAGCAGAGTAAGAACAAAATTAAAACGAAGGAAGTAAAAATAGGGTTTTTATATGCCTGGTTATTATTTCTTTATATGTTCATCTTGAAATATGACTTCCATCAATTGATTATAGATACCTCGACTCAGAGAAAAAAACAGAGAATGATAAACACAATATAACTTTATGCATAAAATAGAGTTCAATAAGATTTACATTTGAATTTCAAGTGAAAAAAAAACATTTATAAGTTATACAGGGTCGAAAGATAAATATGTCGCTCTAGAAAAGAGGACGTGATTCAATTTCCGTTTGATAGAAATCGGTTTTCTTTTTATTGTTGCAGTCCATATAATAGTTGGCTAGTTGTGTGCAAATCCCAAGAGCGATCGGAGCCTTCTATGATGTTCAACGAGTGAGATCGGAGATGCGCCGCTGTACATGCTCACTACCAATCCAAGTTATGACAAAAGGATCATTGTTAGCAACCTCAAAATGCAAATCCGAACGGTTCAACGCTTGAGAACACAGCTCAATGCATCGGACGATCCACGGTTATGGTCTTTGGTGTGGTTTCAAGTGAGAGCCACATCATGGCAGCTCACATATAGGAGTTGCCAGAAGCCCCTTATCCTGCCTTGACAGAGTTTTAAATAGACTTCATAGCCTAGTGGGGGATGCCCTTTTCTCTTCCCTATAACCTCTTTCCCGCAGAAGAGACGTTGCGAGCCTGTCTCTGCTTTATTGTTATTTTCATGGCAAGTGCTCGTCAGCTCGAATCTATGGTCCCCGCCTTGCCTGACGAAAAACACTCGTCTGTATAAAACCACTATTAATAATTTCACCCATTCTTTATCTGTGCCTAAACCTAAACGTAGATTCCATGAACAAAGCTTCTTTCTTGGAAATGCACGCCCGTTAACTCTCTTCCATTTCCCTGCTTTCCAATGGACTATAATATAGTCGTCTTCAAGTCCAACGTAAACAAATTCATGATGAGCAGTTCCCTTAAGTAATCCAATTTACGAAATTTCCACTATTAACGATTGCGAGAATATTATCTCATTAACTACCGTACACTCATTAACCATTATCCTCGCGTGGTCATCGGGCCGTGATAAGTGGTGACTCCTTTGTAAAAATAGTCGGTCTTAAAGTCAACACCTGGATGTGTTGAAGAGTGTGGTGATCCCCTGGTGCAATCAGGAGGCGGCTGGTAGACCTTGGGTATGGCAGCAGGAGTCTTCGCCGGCCCACAGGCCAAAAGAGATCCAGGCTTGGCTTCAGAAGGAGTGCTACAACTTTGTACGCTTCTCTCACTTCCTCCTCCCATCCCGACTTGAACCTGCTAAGACAAAACTGGGAAAATGACAAGAGAAAAGAGTTTCCTCTTGACTATTCTACTGTTCAAAGTATAAGAAAGAACTAATTTAACCCGGGAGTTATTACAAAGAGAGAAGTTATGAACGTGTGAACAAGTAAGAAAAGACGATTTTGCTTAAAGGACACCGATTCACGATTAGAGGATAAATCGATATTAAAATCGATCACGGAAAAAGAGTCGACGAACAGTGATCAGACGAACTCGTCTTAGGATAACTTACTGCCATCTGAAATTATTCAAAATAACTGTGAAAGAGGGTGAGAAAGAGAAAAAAATAGAACTACATAATACTGACTGTCCAATTTTATACACAGGATGAAGGGAGAAATTCACATACCCATCTTTACAGCAGCCGAATAGCGTAACGGTTAGGAGCACCAATTCTTGCTTGAGGTAGTTGTTAGTCTAGCCGCATTCAGCGTGATAGAGCGCAACAGTACTGTATGTGGATGACTATAAATGCTCCCTATATTGGGTTTAGCATATTGAGAAACAAACTGCCACTAGCGTATTAACCGATGTTCTATGTGTAAATATGTGTGTGGATGACTATATATATATATATATATATATATATATATATGTGTGTGTGTGTGTGTGTGTGTGTGTGTGTGTGTGTGTGTGCGTGCGCGTGCATGTGTGCGTTTGTGTGTGTGTGTTGAATGTGTGTGTTGAATGTATTTCATAGTATTTTTCTTTATTCGCATGCATTTGTCTGTGCTCTATTACATATATATATATATATATATATATATATATATATATATATATATATATATATATATATATATATATATATATATATATATATATGTTAAATATCCGATGTTCACAAGAAGTGTTTATTCTTCAAATTTGTTTTGTTTTTAAATGGTTCGGATTTTCCAAAATATTTTTGTTTTAAACAAAAGAAGGTAACAATATATTGTGAAATACAGAATTACACCGTTTTTATTTTCTGAATAAAAAACCTAATCCGGACAAAATATTTTCTTGTAGGAACTAAATCGAATAACATTTTATTCTTCTTAACAGCATGCCACAAAAGAACTGGCGTACTAGAATAAAATATTGATTGTATACAAAAATAACTATTGCTGGCAAAATCGACCAAGAAACTGACTTTACTTTATATAGTAGATAAGTTTCCTTGCCAGTTTTAATTGTGCTATGCGTGTTTTATTTTATATCAATGCTCTATCACAATTTTGCCAGTTCAAAAGTATGATTTTCAAGATGGCGTTCGACGTGTAATTACCATTTCTAAGAATTTGGCTATCGGTCATTTTGAAAATTGGAAATTAATTTAATTTATATACAAATGCAGCCATAAAGATACTCATTTTATTCAAAAGGTTTCAATATTAGGTGCTAGTGGTTACGGTGATTATAAAATCCCTTTTGAATCAACGAGAACGGAGAGAGTGAGGACATATTCATATTCTATATGATATAAAAATGTCGTGGATAAGGCGTCAAGAATATAAATTAGATAAGAAAATAAATAAAAATGTTGGTGTAATCAAAGGGGAAAATAGTATAAAATGAAATTGCATGGAAGAGTAATCAAACGGAAAGGTTAATTTAGCAAAATGTGTACACATTGACCGCTAACGGGAAAAAGATGGACTGACATGGCTATTCATTAAGCGACACACACACACACACACACGCGCACACACACACACACACACACACACACACACACACACACACACACACATATATATATATATATATATATAATTTGAGGTTGCTATTTTCCAAAGGTAGGGTAACCAGTGAAATATAACGAGGTTCATACAAGAGTGCTCAGGTTACATTTGTCTTTACATAAGCAGTAGTTTGTTGCTACACACTCATGAGCATGTTTCGGTCTACTAGTATTTACTAACTAAAGACCTCATCAGGCAACAACCCTTATTTTCGAAAACGGAATTTAGAATTCCGTTTTCGAAAATAAGGGCTGTTGCCTGATGAGACAAATATATATATATATATATATATATATATATATATATATATATGTGTGTGTGTGTGTAGAAGACAAATATATATATATATATATATATATATATATATATATATAGAGAGAGAGAGAGAGAGAGAGAGAGAGTAAACAATCATTACAGCGGAAAAGAAATGCTTACCCGATATAATCAGACGTAAACTTCAATTTAATATTAATATTTATATTTATATATTAATGAATTAATCCCAACCAAATAAAAAAAGCTCAATACAGACACACTAGAAAGTAGAGCACATGTAGAGAATACGAGAAAATTAAAAAGTTTTAATAAACTATGTTGGGAAACACTTTAGAAGGAGTTAACCACATATTTATCATTTACAAAAAAATAAAAAACAAAAACAGCAAAAAAGAAAAACACAAATAGTGTATTACTTGTTTGGATCAGACTATTGTTTTTATCTTTAGTGTTATTTGTGCAACGTTTCGGTCAGTGTGGCCTTCAACTGTCGTCGGGCATGTTTGTTGTCGTCTTGGGGGAAAAAGGGGGAAAAATTACTGGCTCTGTAACTATTTTGTGTTCTTGGAGTCGGTCTGTTTTTTAACTGCAGTTTCGTATGTGAAAAAATTGGTTGACGAAGGGGAGGCAACTCTAATAAAAATCGACAGGGGGTTGTCTCCCCCTCCGTCGCCGAAATTTTAAGGGTGTACAATTTTTTTTTTCTCTTAGCTTTCTTAAAAATGTAATTTCGGGTTTCACTGAAAATTTAAAGGAAAGGGGTCAAGTATTATGGTTCATTTGTACCCTAAAACTATTTGTTGCACCCCGGTTATATTAAAGAACCTAATTTTCAAGCTTAATCAATACATAGAAATATCATGAGCTTTAGATTTGAGGCAGACTATGTAAGTTTTTATTTTTTTTTTAAATTAATGGAAGACAAATGTGTTTTATCTCATCCTGGTTTCTTTAATTCCCTGTTTTGTTTATATATAAAACGGATAATCTTTATTTATTTCTGTACTTGCATTCTTATAAATATAATCCTACACCTCTTAATCGTCCTTCATAATTGGACTATTACATTATATGGGATGTTTGAAAAATCGATGGCATAACATCAGGATTACGGTCTATATAGGTTGAGGGACCTCTTGGCAAGTGTAGGGGGAGAAGGGGGCTTTTGTAATAACATTTCATTATTAATTTCCTTTCTGGTCCATTTCTCCCCTCTGTGGTGAATGGTTTGTTCCGATTATATTTATTTACCTACATCTGATCTCTTACCTAAAGTAAGCAAGGCCAACATTCGCAGGATGCAGACAGTTCTTAGTCTTGATTTTTATAATTTATCAAATTTTGTTTCCGTCTGTTTTTTACCAGAGTTTATTTTAGTTTTTATTGAATGCCTATTTTTTAAAAGTAAAAGAAAAAAAAAATTGCTGGATATCCATGACTCATATTACGAAGATTCAATGTGTTAGATGTTAAAAGGAATTCAATACGAATATCAAAATTCTGCTATTGGGTCATTTTTATACATTTTAAAGTTAAGCGAATTTTGACCAATATCTGAGCTGACTTGATCAAATAATAATTGCTTTCATTATAATTGCTTTTTATTCATTAGAACATGGTAAAGATTTTTTCCCCTCCTTTTATCCAAAACCTGCATTTTTAGTTATATACATTGTGATAACTGGCTTCTGAACCAGGAGTACATCAAATGGCAATTTGTCCAATATATATAAATAAAACATATGTGTGTATGTGTGTGTGTGTCTATCTAACTTTTTAACTGATAAACTCTTTATTTACTGATCATGTAACGCTGAAATTAACAGAAAATAGCAATTCTACAACAAGAATGGTTTATAACGAGTAAAATCAGTTTGGACGAATGAATAATGCACAGAAAAATATGAATACAAAATGTTCATTTCACTTGCCGACATATTTCTTTTCGTGCTTAAATTCAATTCATTCATTTCAAGTCGTTTAATATCAAATCTTTAACTATATCTCAATATCTACCTATGGAACGCAACTGGAGCTCTAAAATGTTTCGGTTTTGATTTTAACTGATAGCACCAGAGTCGGTTATTTTTTATTTTTATTTTTTTTAACTTTTGAAATCAGTACTGTTTATTAAGTACATTATAATATTCAATAGAGAATTGGCTGAAATCCATTGCCAAGGCTGCTGGAAAAATGGTGGGGTCGTTCTACCACTCCAGTAGATATTTCACTGCTGATGCAATTCTGTACCCGTGTAAGAGCCAAGTACGTCCAAGGATGGAATACTGTTGCCGCATCTGGGCAGGAGCTGTTAGAAGCAGTTTATCTTATCTTGACAGAGTTCAAAATAGATTTCGTAGTCTAGTGGGGGATGCTGTTTTCTCTTCCCTGCAACCTCTTTCCCACAGAAGAGACATCTATGGTCCTTCCTCGCCAATCTTTCACAAAAAACACTAGTCTATCTGAAACCACTATCAATAATTTCCCTCACTCTTTATCTGTGTCTAAATCTAAACGTAAATTCCATGAACAAAACTTCTTTCTTAGAACTGCACGTCGTTGGAACTCTATTCTGTTTGCCTGCTTTCCAGCTGACTATAATTTGGTCATCTTCAAAGACAACATAAACAAGTTCTTGATGAGCCGTTCCTTTTAAGTAATCCAATTTACCAAATTTCCACTACTACGATATGTTTCCTTTGACAACTGTACATTCATTAACCTTTATCCTCGAGTGGCCTCTGGGCCTTGATAAGTGGTGATTCCTTTGTTAATCCGCGGAGTTTCCTTCTCGGCAGAGGAGAGGAGTTAGCAAAATGCATAACAAAATTTTGCCTGTAAAGTATTTAAAAAAAACTAAGTATGAAAAGGATCTTATATATATATATATATATATATATATATATATATATATATATATATATATATGCAGAGAGAGAGAGAGAGAGAGAGAGAGAGAGAGGAATAAATGACAAAAAGTTATACTTTAGAATTCATGATGTTGACCACCTTATAAAGGAATAAATTATAAGATGGTCAACATCATAAATTTTGGAATATAACTTTTTTGTCATTTATTCTCTCTCTCTCTTTCTCTCTCTCTCTCTCTCTATATATATATATATAAGTATATATATATATATATATATATATATATATATATATATATATATATATATATATATATATATATATATATGATAAGAATAATGGAAATAGCATTTCGACGAAATGGAGAAATAAAAACGGAACAAACCAAGTCATGTGCTCATCAACGTTTCGCATTAATATCGAGACTTCTTCTGGATGAATTAATTTAAGAAAACAAAACACCAGTACAAATATTTGAAAATATATTTTTGATGTAATGAAATGTATGACCCTGTTCCATTTCAAAAACAGAAAAAAGCATTGGAAATATTTTTTAAAAAATGAGGGAGGCAAAGCGTTGTGAAAGAGAGTAAGATTTTTTATAACGTCATATAGCCATAACTATATTTAAAAAGATATGATGCAATTCATATTCTTTTGGGGATAAATATATATATAAGCATGCACACACTACATACAAACACATATAATGTACTTGATTGCACGTGTCGTTGTGTCTGTGTGCTTATATATCCTTTATATATATCTTTGTCATGCAAAGAACAGCTCGAATACCTTTCATTTGTTAAATGAATGTCGTTTTCCGTGAGGTTTCAATCCGTTAATAACAAAAGGTTGATAAATTTTAAAAATTGCCAGCGTCAAAACAAATTTTAAATGTTTTTTTTTTATCTTTCTATAATCTTTTGCAATATAACTCCTAGCGTGTGAAATAATTACTTTTCTTGTTCTCCATTTCAAAAACGAAAATTGACAAAACAAAATCTTACCATCATTTTAAGATCTATCAATTTATTAGTTTTAAGTAATTCCGTCGCTTTCGTTAAATATAACAAAACAAATTAATTTTTTATATCTATTTTTCACATATTTTAAATTCCAATTTACTTTTAAAATAGTTAAAAGTAGAGTGGTTACTGACAATGATTTTAAAATCAGAGGAAGTGGTTCAAAACCTATTGAACATATCACATCCTTTACGCATTAATATAATTTGATATTTCAGATTAATGTCTTCGTCCTGGATGCCATTCTCATAACAATGTAACCTCTCAGCGTCTTTCGGTATGTTTGGTCTATCTTGGAAATTTTTATATTTGACTCGGGAATCCGTGCGAAATTTGAACCGGAACGATTCATTTAATCTACAATAATAGACTTTTCTCATTTCGTCAGCCATGATAGGGTAGAAGAGTTCGATAATTCGTAATTGTGCTATAGTATTGCCGTTGTTACGGATAGAACTTTCATTATTATGAGGCTTTATCTGTTGCACCACAGGTCTGCGTTCGTACAGATTCCTGAGTTTGATATAAAGATTTTCTGAGTTCCACAAGATGTCTATGAAGAAGGTCAGTTTAATTGGCCGAAACACTGCAAGAATAGCATTAAAAATGAGAACAATAATCGGAATAATTCGAATAATACGTCATCAATCCTTATGACAGCAGAAAGTGGATTTTTGGTTTGTTTATATTCACCTCAAACAAGGCATACTGTCACTGAGACGTAAGTGGCTACAGTGAATTAAAGGCATTCTGAGTCGGGAGTTGTGCAGCAAGATGTTTGAGGAGACTAGAAAATGGACATTGGTTTTACTTCCGACAGACTCGTAACTCTTGCTTATCTTATTCTGTCATTTATTCCTCGCAATATATGAATGATCTTGGTGACAAAGAGGGAAGAATTGCTGTTTTCTGTGTCGGAATCTATTCCATTTAAAACTCATTATTTCATAGTTGTCTATCTGACTTTCTTTCTCTTTCTTTGATACATATACAAAAGTAACCCGACACTCTGATGCTTTCTGTGACCCTCTGTGTTTTTTAAATGAACATTGTTATGAATCAGTATCGGCGTCCGAGTTGTTTTATATCTGCCGACAAGCAAGAATCTTGGTTAACAATGACAACGTCACGTGCGTGTATAATGGTTTATAGACTCCTCACTTGATAAGTGGAAATATAACATAAGGGTTACAAATTATTTATCAATTACAGATTATTATTATTATTATTATTATTATTATTATTATTATTATTATTATTATTATATAAGACACAAAATAAATTTCTTTTCAGAAATTCGTATACAAAACAGAATCTACTTTTAGGCTGACAAAAAGGTTCTTGTGGAATTTTAAATTTTGATTTCAAATGATGTGTCGGAATCTATTCCATTTAAAACTCATCATTGACTTTGATTTGACTTTGAAGTTTTAGTTTTAGCTCTTTACTGAAAGTGGTTTCATGACGTGTCTGGATCTATTTTCATTAAATTACTCTAAAAAAAAAAAACAATCTGAAAAACAGTTCTGTAAGTATAAAACTAATACTCCCCACTGATGAAATAGCAAAATCTATACAATAATTTCCAGATTAAATTCCACATGTCCCATAAGTATAAAGTGGGGCGGCTTTTTTATAGGGTTTGTAATAGTACTCCGTTACTTGGGTACATCGGTATGTTCCCTTATAGCATTAAATAAATTAAATAGCACTTTCTCGAGAGAGTTACTTGCAATTTACCTTGCAATTAAGCACTTTAAACATCTCCTTGAGGACAGAAAATTTTCCATTTATATGGATCATAAACCTCTAACATTTGCTCTACACACACATGTCGACAAATATGGTCCACGAGAAATTCGATACCTGGACTTTATAGCCCAATATTCTACCGATATACAGTACGTAAAAGGACAGGAAAACGTTGTAGCTGACGCTTTATCTCGCGCAACAATTGCTTCTGTAAATTCCACTCCACTAAGTATGGAATTAATAGCACAAGAGCAATTAACCGATACAACGCTCCCAGCTATAATGGACAAAACTTCACTGAAGCTGAAAGAAATGCCGATACCATTCGGAACAACAAATTTCTATTGCGATGTTTCACAAAAACACCCTCGCCCTTATATTTCACCCAGCCTCAGACGACAAGTTTTCCAGCACTTCCACAATTTGTCCCACCCAGGAAAACGTGCTACCGTGAAATTAATAGCGGAACGTTTTGTTTGGCCAAATATGAATACGGACATCCGTAGTTGGACCAAAACTTGTATCCCTTGCCAAAAAAAACAAGTTCACAGGCACACAAAATCACCTTCAGGAACTTTCAGTGTACCAGACGCTAGTTTTGCTCATGTGCATATCGACTTGGTTGGACCCTTGCCCACTTAAAAAGGACATACCAACACCCTTACTATAGTCGATAGATTCAGCAGATGGCCGATAGCAGTACCAGTGAAAGACACATCAGCCGCAACAATAGCCAGAGCGATTTTACAAGATTGGATAGTAATTTTTGGAGTGCCTTCCGTAATCACAACAGGGCTCACAGTTTTAATCAACTATTTTTACTGAATTCAACCATTTGTTGGGAACAAACCACATTAAGACTATTGCCTATCATCCTTGCGCAAACGGTATGGTGGAGCGATTGCATAGACAATTAAAAGCATCTTTGGCTATGAACGAAAACAAATCGGACTGGTCAGACAACTTGCCACTCACTCTCGTAGCAATTCGCACTACTGTGAAGGAATATTTGCAGAGCACACCTGCAGAATTAGTTTTCGGATCAACACTGATTTTACCAGAACAATTCTGCGAAAACAATACAGACATTTCCCCAACGACAACTTTTGTGACGGACTTAAAACACAAAATGTCACAATTAAAATTTACTCCAACCAAAAAGCCAGACACGAACATTTTCATTCCAAGCGATATTTACACATGTAAATACGTTTTTATCAGGAACGACGCAGTAAAAAAATACTATGTCCAAATTATTCCGGACCTTATTTAGTTCTCGACAGGAGTAAAAAGTATTTTACTATTTTAAAAAGAGAAAAAAAGACACCATAGCAATAGACAGACTTAAACCTGCATTCATAGACAAACAATTACACGTTTCTCCTACTCCAATACAAGAACATACACACTCAGAAACGGACAAACAAATTACAAAAACAACACATCACAAACAACAACAAAAACTGGTCCAAAAGTTCATTGGCCAAAACATTTCAAACAATACATAACTTATAATATATATATATATATATATATATATATATATATATATATATATATATATATATATATATATATATATATAAACAAAAACGAAATACGTTTCTCTTGTATATATATTTATTTTCTCCCCAGGAGGGGGAGTCTTGTTGGAATATGTTTTTCTTCACATATACACACCCACACGTACGCACGCACACACACACGCACGCATATACACGTCCGCATGCACACACTCACATTCATGCGCATACACACACACCCGCTAACGTGCACACACACACCCGAGCTGTGACATCACTTCCGTTAAAGTGAAAGCCAGACATGCGCAGTCAGAACACTGACCCCAGTATAAAAGTGCACAAAACCTGTCAACTTCCCTTTTTCGTCCGGACCAGCGTTCCAGCTGCTTAGTCGACGAACCGACCGCGTGCTCTAACGTCACTTTATCTCCCCTTCGCCTTTGGACCATCAAAACAGACATGTGCGCGACGCTCTACTGTGCTTAACCCTCTCTTTCTACAGGCCGGCTTGCCACTTCGCGTTTCTCTATTGCATTCCCCCCCCTTCCTTTCACGCGCGTAGTCGTCAACGGCGGAATGAACACGTGTACACCGAAAACTTTCATTTCTCAACAAAAAATATACGACATGTTTATTTTATTCCAGCATTTGAGTTCTTTGTTTCCTTCATTCAATTCGTTTCATTATTTTTTCTTGTAGCGAGTTATGGTATTTTATATCCTGGTCCGCAACAATATATATATATATATATATATATATATATATATATATATATATATATATACATATATATATACATATATGTTAAGGTTTAGTTTTTCGATCATCAATACAAAATATTCATTATGACGTAAATTTTCTATTTGACTGTGTTCTTATATATATCTACAAGGTGAAATGATAAAATTGTCGCCCTAGAAAAAAAAGCATGATTAAAGCATGATTCCATTTCCGTTTGATGAAAACCAGTTTCCCTTTTTGTTGCATCCATATAATAGTTCGCCAGTTGTGTACAAATCCTAAGAGCGATAGGAGCCTTCCATCATGCCTGAAAGTCTCACAATGTTCAACGAGCGAGATCAGAGATGCGCTGCTGTGCAACTCATGCTCTCTACCGATCCAAATAATGACAACAGGACTATTGCCATCACCATCACAATGCAAATTCGACCGTTTCAGCGCTGTAAGGCACAGCTTAATGAGGTTTCCGGCCACGGTTATGGTCTTTGGTGTAGTTTCAAGTAAGGCCCACATTATGCCACCTCACATTTTCGATGTTGGCTTGAAAGTCAACACCAAAGTGCATCCGATTGTGCTGAAGAGTGTGGTGATCTCCTGGTGCAAACCTTGGGCGTGGCAGCGGAACTCTACGCCTGCTCACAAGTCAAAAGATATCCAGCTTTGGCTTCAGAAGGAGTGCTACGACTTTGTACTCTTCTCTTACTGGCTCTGCTCCTCCCAGGACCTGAACACACTGGACTAATTCGTTTGGTCATACGTCGAAAAACATCAGCAACATGACCTCCCATAACATCAAAGCCAGCTTGATCGCCGCCATCCGCCGAATATTGGGCGAGTATTCGCCGAGATCTCGCTGGCTCTTGTGGAAAAGGCTTCTTCCCAGTTCGTGATCTATCGAGGCTGTGATTGAGGCTGAAGGCGGCTACATTGTATAGATGCCAGCTTTACTACATAATCGAGTTACCTGAATTGATTTTTTTATACCAATTTTAAAATAACGCTGTAGTGTTGTTTTCTTTAGGGCAACAAATTTATCGTGTCTCCCTGTATATGTGTTAGTTGCAAATTGCAGCTTCGATTGGCGCGCTTTTCTCATAATTTTTATCCTTTATTAGATAACATTTATAAAACTGGATATAAAAAAAAAACTGGATATAAAATTAACTTCGTAGTATATTACTATATTTTTCCTTCGTAGCTATAGTAACATGTACTTTTGAGAATGACAAAATATCTTCTAAAAGCAGAAATCGATGAAAATACAAAAATAACACATTACTTTCAGAGTTAGCGATCAATAAGTTCTCTTAGCTATATAAGTCTTGAATATATATACACACATATATATAGAGAGAGAGAAAGAGAAAGAGTGAGAGAGTTAGTGAGTGTGAGAGAGTATTGAACTGAAATAAGATATATATTTATAATGGCCAAAATAGTAATCGATGAATTATGAAAATGTCTTATCTCTACGTGTGGTGTGTTAGCCGTCAGAAATTCACGTCTTTGCATGACTCCCAGAAACTGTCATAGAAATCAACGAAAGCCTATTTGTAATTTAGAATCTGCAACTGAAAGATACGAAAATCCTGCAGCCTTTTTTGTATCCAATTGTTTTTGACAAAGAACTCAGGGATGCTTTTTTAAAGATGGCAAAAGATTTTCATCTTAAGGAACAGTCGGGACTTTGGGAGAAAGAATTTTCGTTTGTCCTTTAATCGAGAAATATTTCATTACATATACTGCTTTCTCTCCCTCTCTCTCTCTCTCTCTCTCTCTCTATATATATATATATATATATATATATATATATATATATATATATATATCCCTCTCCCCATCTCTCTCTCACTTTCTCTCTATTGGAATATTATTCATACATCATTTTAGAACGCTTTATTATCAGATTATTTTTACATTTTTGTGTTATACAAAATATCGTAAGCACCCATCTATCTATATCCGCAACAATGAGACTTATAAATCTGAAAGCAACTATATTTATTAATATTTTAATTTTTTTGTAAATTTATTTCTGTATTTTTTCCATTCAATTCTGTTTATCTATACTCAAAAGTTTACGATATAGTATGTTTATCATATGTACTCCGCTCTGAAAATGTCCATATTCGTGAGACAAACAAATAACTAGCGAAAATGAAAAAAAAAAAAAATAAATTAATAAATATTAACGAAAATAGTTCACATTTTCATACATTTTCTT